>NW_023637591.1:319478-472200 GCF_015220235.1 Choloepus didactylus
GAGTTTATCAGTTACAAAGTTGCAGTCTTAAGGCCATAAAAGTGTCCAAGCTAAGTTGCCAACAATAGGATACTTTCACAGAAGAATGGCCAATGGTGTTTGTTAGATGGGAAGTCACATGGCTGGTGTCTTCTTCCTTTGCTCCCAGGTTGTATTACAAAATGACTTTCTCCCAGGACATTTCTCTCTAGGTGTCTGGGGGTATCCTCTTATTTTCTCCCAGGCAAAC
Organism: Choloepus didactylus; assembly: GCF_015220235.1. Classification (NCBI taxonomy): domain Eukaryota; kingdom Metazoa; phylum Chordata; class Mammalia; order Pilosa; family Megalonychidae; genus Choloepus; species Choloepus didactylus. The sequence goes on from NW_023637591.1 coordinate 319,708, forward strand.
TCTGGAGTATTAAAAGTCTACTTTCCATGGCCATCTTCAAAATATGTCTCTAAGTTGCAGCTATTCTGAAGTCCTTCTGTTAGTGAGATTTTATAGGGCACCAATTAACTAATCAAGACCCACCCTGAATGGGTGGGACCACACCTCCATGGAAATAATCAAATCAAATATATTACCCACAGTTGGGTGAGTCACATCTCCATGGAAACACTCAATCAAAGGATTCCAACCTAATCAACACTAATATGTCTGCACCCACAAGATTGCATTAAAGAACATGGCATTTTGCTGTCACATAATACACCCAAACTGGCACACTAGCAAAAACCTGCAGAAAACTCTGAGAAACAGTTGAAGAGTTTCAGTTACTGGGTACATGCTGAATCAGGAAAATGCAATCTGATAGGTGGCAGGTGTAGTCCCTGATGCCTTAGCTATACCCTTCCCCATCCCTTATCTGGCACGGTGTTGCCTGTACTCACATTGTTTGTCCCTGATCCTGTTCTGGTGGGAAAATATTAATTCCTATGTGCCTACTGGCATTCCTGAATATCAGTGCCAATCAGCAGGTGAAAGACTGAATGTCTGAAGCAGGAAACTTGTCTTGGACTCTACTTCTCAGAACTTGTCCTGAAAGAAGCAGCAGCTATTAGAGCTAAAACAGTGTAAGAAATAAGTAAGTAAAAGTGGCCTGGAGCAAAGGAGTACCTGCATTGTGTCATACATTAAAGCATGCAGTAGGGTGAGAAAGCCTATTTCATAAGGAGTAGAGGGGGTATTCCAATTCCTGTCAATAGGGAACCTCTAAGGGCACAAGCAAGCACAAACCCAGGACAAGGTGCAGTCTATTAACAGGCTCACATAAGACTGAGAGGATCCTGCATTTTGCATTTCCTCAGGCTGATCTTGAAAGGAGGCCTGTGGTGGTTTGCAGCTGTAACTACCCCAGGAAAATATGTTCTTAATTCTAACCCATTCCTCTCAGTGTGACCCATTGTAAGTAGGAACTGTTGATGAGGTTGTTAAATTAAGGTGTGGTCCACTTCAATCAGGATGGGTCTTAATCCTATTAGTGGTGTCCTTTATGAATGGAGTGAAATTCAGACACAGAGAAATCCCCATGAAGCAAGAAATTGAACATCAGTGGAACCCAGAAAAGCTCAAAGGGACCAGGAGATGCTAAAGTCTGTTTTTCCATATGAAAAGCTAAGGACCAAAGATCACCAACAGCCAGGCCCAGAATACTGGAGTCTAAGAAGAAAACATCACCTTTATGACACCTTTATATGAACTTTTTCCCAGCCTCAAACTGTGAGTGAATAAATTCCCATTGTTAAAACTGCCCCACATCATGATATTTACTCAAGCAGCCAAGTTAACTAGAACAAGGGGTAAGTTCTCAAGGAATCCATCAGCCAAAGCAGAAGCAGTTTGGAGACTGTGAGATGTGTTTTGTGCTTTGGTTTCTTTGTATTCTTACTGCCTGTGTCTCAAGGATATTTCTGTTAATCATTAGCTGAATACAAACTTAAGGACAGACAGCACAGGAAGGAAATGTACAGTGTGCATCAAAAGATTACAATGTAAACAAATAAGCCAGAATTGATGGTCTATCTAAAGGAACAAGATAAAAATCTAGAAGCCATCAATCAAGAAGAATAGATTTGGGTTATACTGGAAAAATATTGTTAAAAAATGATCCTCACTATGCTCAAAGATATAAAGGAAATCATGGAGAAACTACTATAAGATATTAGGAAGTCAAGGAGTGTATGACATGAGAATCTCAATATAGAGGTAGAAATGTAAAAATGGGATGAAACAGTATTAGTCACTGAAGACCACAATAACTGAAATGAAAAATTCCCTAGGGAGTTTCAAGAGCAGAGTGGAGTAGGCAGAAGACAGAATCAGTAATTCCAAAGAAAAGACAACTAAAATTTTACTCCGTGAGGAGCAGGTAGTATAAAGAATTTAACATCAATAAATTGAACTGTGCATAGGAGAACTGTGGAAACACCGTCAAGAATAGAAACATACTCATCATGGGAGTCCCTGAAGGAGAAGAAAGAGGCAGAAGGAATGTTCAAAGAAATAAAATTGCAGAACACTTCTCAAATTTAAATAAATAGAAAAATATGTACATTGAAGAAAAACAAACAAACCCCAAACAGGATAAACTGAAAGAGAATCACACCATGACCCATGGTAATTAAACTGTCCCAATGCCAAGGAAAAGGAGAAAGTTCTGAAAGGTAAGAGAGAAAACACAAGTGTGTTTCAATAAGATAAAGTTCCAATTTCTCATTAGAAACCATGGTAGCAAGAAGGCAATGGGATGAAATATTTAAAGTGCTTAAAGAAAACAATTGTCAAAGAAGAATTTTATATACCTGTGAGACTTTTTTTCCAAAAATGAGGGAGAGATTAAGATATTCCCATATAACAAAAACTAAGGCAGTTCCTCACCATTACACCTGCCCTACATCGATTCTTAAGTGAGTTGTTCAGAATGAAAGAATATTAAAAGAGGCTAGGCAGTGGACCAAAGTGGCATAAAGAAATATATAACTCCAGTAAAGGTTATTATATGGGTAATTATAAAATCCAGTAGTATTGTATTACATTTTTTGTTATATAACTATCATTGTTCTTACAGATACTAAAATGCAAATGAATAAATTAATGAGTGTATGTTGTCAGACATGGAATGCATAAATATATAATTTGTAAAAAATTGAAAAAAATGGTGGGGTGGCAGGATGTATAGGATGAATGTATGTATATGCCATTTTAGGTAATTTGGTATAAAATGAAAAGTGATTGTTATGGATTTAGGTTGCTAAATTTAAGCTCCCAGTAAGCACAAAGAAAATATATGTAAAATATGTTCAGAAAGAAATGAGAAGTGACTTAAAATGGTAGAACACAAAAAATAAAATAAATATGAAAGTAGGCTTCAATGGAAGTATGGATGGACAAAATGGTATAAGATTATGAACACCAAATAGCAAAACAGCAGAAGGTCCAATGTATCTGCAGTTGCTTTAAAGGTGATTGGCTTAAACCCCACAGACCAAAGGTAGAGGTTGACAGAAGAGAGAAAAAAGTATCACCCAACTGTAAGCTGTTACCAAGAGATTCCCTTAATTTCAAAGATACTAGTGGGTTGAAAGTGAAAGCATTTATATATATTTATAATGCAAATTGTAAACAAAAGGGAACTAATATGAGATAAAACCAACTAAAAGACACAAACCATTACAAACCATTATATACTGAGAAAGGGGTCATTTCAATAAGTAAACATAACAATTATAAATATATATGCACCTGATGCCTAAATCTCTAAATGTATGAAAAAATATTGAAAGGTTTATTGGGTGAAATAAAGGTTCAATATTAACTGTAGGAGTCTCCAATACGCAACTTTCAATAATGGGTAGAGGGCTAGACAAAAAGACAAAAAAAAATCTTGAATGAAAAAATAAGACAAATAGACCTAAGAAACATATATAGAAGACATCACAAAAAGCAGCAAGATACATAGTCTTCTCTAGTGCACATAGGCCATTTTACACAACAGACCATATGTTAGGTAACAAAACAAGTCTTTATGAATTCAAAAGTATTGAAATCAACAATGTATCTTGGCTGACAACAATGGAATTAAGCTGGAAATCAATAACACAGGGAATATCTGAAATTTCACATATGGGTGGAAACTTCAGAAATGGGTGGAAACAACACTCTCTGATACAACCAATATGTGAAAGAATAAATCACAAAATAAATAAGGAAATAATTTGAGGTGAAAGAATATGAAAAGACAACATACCAAAATGGATGTTTTGTCTCAGGCAGTGCTGAGAGGGAAATTTATACCTCTCTATGCATACATTATAAAAGAGAAAAGATCTACATTATAAAAGAGACCTAACTACAGTGGAAGGGTATGGAAAATAAGAGCAAAGTAAAGAGATGAAGAAATAAAAAAGATTAGAGGAGAGAGAATTGAAATAGAGGATAAAAAAACAATAGAATCAACAAAATTAAAAGTTGGTCTTTGAAAAGATCAATAAAATCTACAAAAGTTTTGCTTGACTAGCAAGAATAAAAGAGAGAGGAAACAAATTACTAAAATCAGAAATGAAGGTGTCATCACTACTGACCCTACAGAAATAAAAAAGATTATAGGATATTGTGAAAACTGTACTAAAACCAATCAGATAACCTAGATGAAATGAACCAATTCCTGGAAACCCACAAACTCCCTACACTGAAGAAGGAAAAGAAGACCTCAACAGCTGAAAGCTAGTAAAAAGATTGAATCAGTAACTGAAAACCTTGCAACAGAAAAACCCAGTAGCAGTTGACTGCACAGGTGAATTTTACACAATATTCCAGGATGAATTACACCAATCTTTCTCAAGCCTTTCCAAAAATTGAAAAGGAGGGAAAGCACTGTAACTCATTCTTTGTGGCCCACTTCACCCTAATATCAAAGCCAGATAAAAAAGCCACAAGAAAAGAAAATTAGAAACCAACATCTCTCATGGATGAAGATGCAAAAATCTTCAACAAAATATTAGTATAGTGAACCCAATAGCACATTAACAGAATTATATATATTGTTCAAGTGGGGTTTATCCCATGTATGCAACAGTCATTCCACATAAGAAAATCAATTAATACAATTCAGTGCATTAATAGAAAAAATGGGAAAAGAAACCAAACATGGTCATTGCATTTGACTTTGGGATGGAGAAGGCATTTGACAAAATCCACCACTGCTTCTTGATAAAATTTTTGAAAACTTGGAATAGATGATAACTTCCTCCATATGATAAGAGCATATATGAAAAATCCACCCCTAGCAACATTTTCAATGATGAAAGACCGAAAATTTTCCATCTAACATAAGGAACAAGACAAAGATACCCACAGTCAACACTGTTATTCAACATTGTACTGAAATTTCTATCCAGAGTAATTGCTCAATTAAAAAGAAATAAAACTAACCAAATTTTAAAGGAAGAAGTAAAATGTCCCCTATTTGCAGATGACATGAAACTATACATAGAAAATCCTGACAAATTCACATCAAAGCTGTAAAGCTAATAAGTAAAATCAGGAGAGGTAGCTGGGTAGAAAATCAACAGAAAAATGTAGCAGTGTTTCTATACACTAATAATGAAGATTCTAAAGAGGAAATAAAGAAAAAAATCCATTTACCATAGCAACCAAAATAATCAAATATACAGGAATAAATCTAAACAAGTTACCAGACTTGCACATAGAAAATTATAAAACATTCCTAAGAATATCAAAGAAGACCTAATATATGGAAGGGCATTCTGTGTACATCAATTGGAAGACTAAATATTAAGATGTCAATTCTGCTCAAAGCAATTTATAGGTTCAATGCAATCCCAATCAAAATCGCAATATCCTTCCTTGAGAAAATGGATAAGCCAATCATCAAATTTATGTAACATTTTATCATCTTGATAAAGAAAAATAAAGTTGGGCAACAGACAGAAAGTGAGGTCTTACTTGAATGTAGCAGCTCCTCCCCCACGACTGTTTTCAGAGATGTTCAGACACTTCAGGGAGCTCAGTTTCCAAACAGTGCTTCAGGTAGTAGAGTGCAAGTCTCAAGACTGATGTGGCTCCTGTCTTCCTCCCCCTACTCACCCATTACTCAGGTGAGTTCCAAACTTCTCCAGAAGGGATAGGAGATCCATACTAGTCTGTTCCATGCAACCCCTCCAAGTGGCACAGTGTGCTAAGGTCCTGAACTCACAGTCATCTCTGTCCCTCCTCCCAGGTCTGTGGCCCAAGTGGGGTGTTCTTGGATGTTATATGGAAGTTCATTGGATGAAGAGGCAGAAACACAGATAACCAGCCAGCCAATAATGTATGAAACAGCTTTGTTAGAGCAAAGAGCCTGAAGGGAAGAGGAGAGAACGATGGTTGCAGAGGTGGGGCAGGAGCAGGGCTTACCATACCTTGGTTCACTGATGGTGTGTGGAAGAAGGTGGGTTGTGCAGGGAGAGCACATGTGGACCTGGGCTTTTGCCTTTATTGTGACCCAGAGTGGAAGGGTAGGGCTTTCCCACAGACACTGGAGACGGGCAGTGCTCCAGTTTGCTAATGCTGCCATTCTGCAAAATATGGATTGGCTTTTATAAAGGGGGCTTATTTGGTTACAAAGTTACAGTCTTATGGCCATGAAAATGTCCAAACTAAGACACCAACAGTAGGATACCTTCACTGAAGAACACCAATGGCATCTGGAAAACCTCTGTTAGCTAGGAAGTCACATGGCTGGCGTCTGTTTGCTCCGAGGTTGCATTTCAAAATGGCTTTCTCCAAGGTGTCTCTCTAAGCTACAGCCTTCAGTGGCCATCTTCAAAATGTCTCTTTTGGCTGTAGCTCTGAGGTCCTTCAGTCTGTGAGCTCTTTTATAAGACTCCAGTGAACTAATCAAGACCCACGCTGAATGGGTGGGGCCACACCTCTATGGAAACATTCTATCAGAGTTCACACCGTAACCAAAGGTGTCACTCATTGTTTGGTGGGTCACACCTCCATGGAAACAACCTAATCCCAATATCCCAAAATATTGGATTAAAAGATCATGGCTTTCTCCTGGGGGACATAATATATCCAAACTGGCACAGTTTTAAACAACATGGCATGGAAGGCAGAGTCAAGGGCCATTAAAGAAGCAGAGCCAGCTCTTTTACAAGCCATATGGAGGTACAAGCTTTGCTAGTACATTATGCAACATAAATGAGCAGAATCATCAAGGGCCACTCAGAGAAGCTAAGGGTGGCTCTTAGCATTGAAATCATATGGAGATGCATGCCTTGCTAGTTGAGGTTATGCCCAGGACATGTATAGATATGTGGTCATTTAAAAGGGGAACATATGAATAGGCAAAATGATGAGGCCCCAAAAAGAATTTCTTTGATACCATTACACTGGTCTGCACAGATGCCCTCAGTCTTTACATTGCTGGGACATATGGCCACAGACTACTGCAAAGGTGATGGCCACAATGTCAGCTTTGAAGGGCCATATTGGCTATAGCAGTGTCATTGCGGCGTCCACTCATCCTACAAATCCAGCCTTATGCATCACACATTTGTGTAGGTTCCTTTGGCACAAATCAGGGAAGACTCTAGGAGGATATGAGCATTCTCTTTCTCCCTAGGTGCTCTTTTGGTGCCCTGACTGGTTTGTGGGCTGGGCCCAGACTCCCCATCCCATTGACACTATGTCTTCCAATTAATGGTCCTGGGCATGGTCTTTTGCTGTCCCAGTTTTCCTCAGCATCAGATTCTCTTAAACAGATGGTCACCTTCTCTTACTCTGGGAACAGCAGCAACATTGGATCCTATAATGTGTGTTGGCACCAGCTCTAAACCAGGTGCTGCCCCCATAACTCTGATATTTTGATATGCTAGACCCTCCAAGATTCCAGATCAATTCTCTGGCTCCCAAATCAGGCAGCATGTCCTTGATGACCATCTATGGGCTCCAGACTGAGGATGAGGGTGATAATTACTGCTCAGTGTGGGACTGCAGTCTCAGTGATCACACAGTGCTTCAGGCCCACGGGGATGTGAAACCCCATCAGTGAGCTTCCTGGCCTCAACCAGCCCGTGGGGAACTCATGGTGCACCGTTTGCTCTTGACCCAAAGAAAGACAAGGTCTGGGTTCCATAAAATCCTGTGTAAGATTTAGAGCAATTACATATTAAAATATGTTAAAATGCCTGAACTGCACAATCAACAAATATTTATAGGCAGCATCATTCTGAATATATTTATGCTATATAAATGTGTGCACACACATAGGTATCAAAAACAAGGATAGGTATTCTTAATGTTCAGTCCCTTTTCAAAATACAGTTGGTAATAAATGATATGCATTTTCCAAAATTACTCTTTCAACCCATTTGGAGATTCTGAATTCATATGCTCAGATGGGCCAACTTTCCTCTTTTTCTGTCCCTGGCACTTTCCCTGAACAGTCTGGAACATCCTCCCCACACACACACACCTTTGCCATGGAGACCAATTGACTCATCCTGCAGATTCAAACATATACATAACACCTGTGCACAGGTTTCTTGAATCCCAATCTGCCATGCATCCTCCAGCACATGCACAGGCAATTTTCTCAGTTGAGCATTTCTGTTGCACCTTTAACAGTCCTTTTATGAACCATGGTCAGTGTCTGGCAGCCATACACAAAAGTAGAGCGGAGATTCTATAGATAGAAATTGTTATTATGAAAAAAATGATAAGTGAATGTAAGAATAGTTTCCTGTGGCAATAAAAATCCAGATATGAGAGCAGCCTCAGAGCTTACAGTAAGTCTTGGCCCCAGGGAAATGTGTCAAGGCCTCCCCTCTGCTCTCCTTACCCAGCCCATTGCTCCCCTGTCACTACCCATGACCAACTCCAACTCAGGGGGAGGTTTCTGCTTTTGCCACCAGCACATGTGGAGCTGAGGCCACTCCATGCTCTTGGGCCTTTCAGAATGGCTACTCCTTTGCTCCCTTCCAGGCTCAGATTTAACTATTGATTTCTTCTGTTAGGTTGCAGAGCAATGTGGAATTATAATGGACAGACTGGACAACTTCACCTTTTCCTGATCTCAGTGGAAATTACCTTCATTATGTAAGATGGTAATTTTAGGAATAAGACATGTATGTCATTGTGTGCATACAATATTTAAAAAGTTTCCATCTATTTTTATTCTGATAAGTGGTGGCTTTTATTAGGAATTGGTGTTAAACTTTGTCAAAGGGGTTTTCAGAATTGAGAGAAAAATGTGATTGTTTTTCTTTTGATCTATGAATACAATGGATTATACTAAAGAATTTTCTAATATTGGACTGACCTTACATTCCTGGAATAATCCCATTTGTGCATGATGAAGCAAATTTTTCAACATACTGTTAGATTATATTTGTTAATATTCTATATAGAAATGTCACATCAATTTAATGATATTGGTCTGTCATTTTCTGTTTTATACTGTGTTAACTGAAGGTAACAGTTATACTCAATTTAAAAAGGGATTAGGAAAATTTCATATTTTTCAATGCTTTGGAATAAATTATGAAACAAAAAAATTGGAACGATATGATCTTTGAACATTTGAAGGAAATTCCCTAGAAACATCTGGGTCTTGTGCTTTTCTGTGGGGTAGTTCCATCATAATTTTTTATGTTTTATTCTATTTAATGTTTTTATCTTTAATAAGTTCAATTTTAGTAACTGTAACTTTGTAGACAAGTATGCATTTTTTTCTAGTTCTTTTATACAAGCTGGGAAGATACAAAATGACTTTGATTTTAAATTTTTCAATGGATATTTTCCATTTATCAGTTTCTATTTTGTGTATTTTGCTTTTTCCCTTTTTTTGAATAGGTTAGCAAGTTGCTTTTTTTCTTTAAAAAGGAATTTTGGTTTGTTAGTTTGATCTGTTTTTCTATTCTTGGTTTGTTAGATCTGTCTTTCTATTCTGTACCTCATTAACTTTCCCTTTATTGTCATGGAGAGTTGTGGTGTTCCTTCTTTGACTTTTTGAAATTTTTCTTGGGTCAAGAAGAAATCTAATTTTCTCTTTCTTCCCTTTTTATCCCTTCACCATATGGTTTCTGAAGATCATCCCTCTCTTCCTTTTAACCATCTTCTTCCCCAAAGCATTATCTTTCAAGACATCCTCTTTGCATCTTGTATGTAATTTAATGCCTCTTCCTTGTAAACAGAGCTTGCTTCCACCTGAGCACTGGTTTTCAGACTTATGGAAAATAGTCTTATGGAGTTTGTAAGTTTGCTTGTTTATTTTCTCTGATAAGTAGTTTGAAGTTTTAGTGCTACCTGTCTTAAGAGATTAAACAAGTTTGTCAGTTTTCAGTAGTTTCAGTTGTCTTTTTCTTTATTATATATCTGTTTTTAAAGAGAAATTGTGGGTCCTTCAAATTTCCTGTTGCATATGAACTCAGCTATCCAGAATTCCCCATTTCAAATTTTGAATTAACAGCCATAATTCAAAACAAAGGGTATTTCCTTGAAAACTTAGTGAAATCTATTCTTTTAACTTATATCTAACATTGTTAACATATCTAACATTCTTATGTTAGAGAAATACAAATTATATGATAAGTCTCAGTTAATATTTTTTTCTGGAATCCCTTATCTATACAAAATGTATGTCATGAAAGCCGGCAGTATAAAGATTAGTGAGAAAGAGCCACTTTTCTCTCTAACCAAGAGATGCCATGTATCACAGGACTCTCAAGGGAATTTAATTTAATTTTAAAAAGTCATTGGGTATAAACAAATCTATAAAACAATATGCTCATATTTTTCCTGTCAATAATTCCAATACTACTACTATTTATTATTCTTTTAATGCATTAAAATAATCAAAATTATCCAATCGTATTAACAAAAATCTAAAATTTCTATGAGTTAACATTACAAGACTTGTAAAACTCCTTGTGAAATATCAAAGAAAATATATAAAATTGGTAAGCCTGTTTTTTCTTAAATAAGAAAACTGAATATAAAGATTTAAACAGTTAATAGATTATCTTACATATGTTATTTCCAGATAGCATTTATTTTCTAAGTTTAGAGTAAGGATGGAGGAGATTTTCTTATTTTGAGGACACAGGAAAAGTTTGAACTATCAAGTTTCAGAGAGGATGAGACATACAAAGTTGAGGGTGATGATGGGAGCCCTTGAGGGGAATGTTCATAAATTTAAAGTGAGGGAACTAAGCATAGTTATGTGTTTATTTCCAGCTTCATTCACCTGGGTAAGTTCAGAGTCAACAGTATGTGATTTACAGAGATCAGGGTATATCAAGGTGTGCAGGACTAAACCACAGAGGGAAAGGACCAGAATGTTTTTAGGGGACTGATGATATGTTTTTAGGTGACTTGATGATATTGATGGATCTTTATTGTAAGCAGGGAGGTGAGGAATTCAGTTACTGGGAAGACTGAGAGAAAGAGAAAATATCTCATATAATCACAAATATTCTTCCTCAATAATGTCCACAGGCTGAGTTGTCTGGACACTGCTTCAGTGATTGGTGCCCCTAATTTCCTGTCTGGTATCTTATCTCCACTTCACTCCATATCCCCATCCTCATGTCTGGTGGCGTTCCACTGTCTCCAGTCCACACCCAGCCCTCACTTTGGGCAGGAAGGAGTAAGTATTTCTGCCCAACTGTATCTCCTACCTTTTAATCAGGACCCCACAGCAAAGTAGCAATAAATACACTGCAACAATAATTATTAAAGCAATAAATGAGATGGGCTTCTTCATACACTCAAGTAGGTCCTCATGTTCTTCTAATTATTCCTTAAAAGTTGAGGCTTCTCAGTCCTTGACTCTTCTAACTCAACACTGTCCCCACCGATGACTGCCCTTCTCATGTGGCTTTGCATTAAGAACAGTTACTGACTTGCTGCCTGTAGTCATGGACAGCCCACACCTTCCATCGCCTTTTATTGACCCTAAATTTTGTACTTACAACTGATTCCCTTTATGCTCCACAACTTTTGGAAAACAGAGAAACAAATCAATTATCTACTAACCTATGAAACCAAATGACAACAAAGTTTCCCTGAACAGAATCCTTAAATTCATGACTAGCTTTCTCTCTTCCTTACCAGAAAGGTCTTTGTTAACAGTCCCATATTTCCTATCCCCTAAAACTCTTTTCAATTATATCTTCCCCCTCATTGCCCCTCCTTACATTTTCCTTTATGCTATGTCATGTCCCCTCATGCTCTCTGCAATGCTCTCCCACAGACATCTCTGCCTCTTCTAGTAACAGCCTCTTCTTCAAGGACTGGCGTGATTCCTCAGAATGCTGTGCCCTTCCTCATCCTTCTCTATCAGCACAGGCTCCTTCTTTAGCTAGGACACCCCTTCCCGTTTATTTCTCTCTCAAGAAAAACACTTTCAAGTTTCAGGTTAAGGAAAGCCTCATTTAGGATACCTTCCCTAAATTCCCTACTTAGGGGGGTTTCTCAGGCAATACTTTACTCTTAAAGCAACTTTCATATTTGCTTTTTATTTATTAAAATTTATCCTTTTAACTACAAGTGTCCCAAACATGTGGTGCCTGTCAACATTGCCTACATTAGAGCTGGTCACAGTGCTGGCCATGCAGGTTGCCTGTGACAAGGTCAGATGAAGAAGTCCATAGGACCATGGAGGGAACTGAAGACAGGCTGTGGCCAGCAGGGGGCTGATATGGGGGTGCACCGTGGGACCTGCAGCTGAGTGTGTCTCTAATGCTCAGCACCGTGTTCCCAAGGGGGACCCAGTGTTGGGTCCTCTCTGGGCCTGGAAGGGCCTCCTGCACAAGGCCCTCCTGATCACAGCAGCTGCTTCCTCTTGGTGCTCCCCAAAGGGGCACACATGCAGCCCTGCCCATCAGTCTCTAACTAAAATACACTCAGCTCAAGGAAAGTAGGGCAGAGAGCAACTGGATCCAATTTGCATGACCAGCCCAACCTTGGATGCAGGCAGTAGGGAGGGAATTAGAACAGCCTAGGTCCCATGGGTGCCTTAGGAGCTGTGTCCACCATGACCTGGAACCCTCTCCTCAGTGTCCTCCTCTCACTGCACAGATAGGGACAGGCTGCAGCCCCCATCAGCCCTCTCATTCAGACCTGCAGTAACTTCTCCTTCATCCTTGCCCCAGCACCCATGCTGGTCTGTGTTTGCAGGTTCCCACTCCCAGTCTGTGCTGGCTCAGCCACCCTCCATCTCAGCACCCCCAGGGACTCCAACCAGACTCACCTTCACTCTGAGAGGTCACATCGCTGTGGCAGGAAAAAGCCTACACTGGTATCAGCAGAAGCAAGGGAGATCTTCCCTGTTTCTCCTGTTCTATCATTTGGACTCAAACAGGCAGTTGGGATCAGGGTTTTCTAGTTGCTTCTCTGAATTAAAAGAGGCATCAACAATTACAGCACATTTGCTCCTTTCTGGTCTCCAGCATGAGGATGAGTCTAATGATCCCTGCAAGATATGGGAGGGCAGCTCCAGAGCTCACACAGAGCCCAGGACCAGGGGGAAGTGAGACACAAACCCCCTCTGCTCCCTGAATGAGCCCCTCCCTTTGTGTCCTGAAAAAATAGTATATAATAAAAGATAAGAAAGAAAGGCTTTGAAGTGACAGCTGAGACTTGTTCTGAAAACAGGAGCAGCAGAGAGAGTTTAATTCTTTATACCAGGAAACTGGAAAGGGAAAAAAAAAAGCAAACAATTTTTCTCCTTTTAGGAGAGTTGCAGAATTCAGTCTCATTAAATAGCCTTGGGGCTGGTGAGCTATTGCAGCTGAGAGGGGAGCTCTCTTGTCATTACTTGTGGTGCAATCACCTCTTCTGGAACAACCAACCCTCCTCTGGGACCTGGAGCTCCCACAATCCCACTATGTCCTGACGAGCTGCAGCAGAGGAGACTTACTCGGTGAGCTGGGACCAACAAAGAGGAGGGTTCCTGCATGTCAGAGATGCCACTTAGGCCTGGAGCCTTGAGGCCAACCTGGGACACTGTACTCAATCCTGAGATGGCCCCATTTTCTGGGAAACTTCTCAGGTCTCCAGGGGTGCTGAGCAAACTTTAGGGACACCAAGCTGGGATGGGCCCACAGCTTTGACCTACAGGATCTAGGGCCACCAGAGGCCAGAATTCTCCCATCCAGCTATGAACCACATGTCTCCTCCTCCTCTTTCTCTTGCAAACCTGGGAGGACCCAAGGCTGGAAGGGTCCAGGGACAGAAAGCAAGTCTTATTTAAACATAGCATCTCCTCCCTGTGATTGTTTTGGGAGATATAAAGAGGCTGAGAGGAGCTCAGTCTCTCTCAGAGCTCCAAGAGACAGAGTCTGAGCCTCCCCATGGTCTGGCCCATTCTCCCCATTCTCTATACAGGGGAGGACTCACCTCATCTGGGTGGTGTCAATCCACCAAGAAGGAGCTGAGATAGATGTCACAGTCACCTGCACTGGAAAAAACAACAGTATCTGCACTGAAGTGGCATCAGTTTGTAAGCAGGATTAAGGCTGTGTCCCTAAGCCCCTAAACCATGAAAACAACTGAACTCTGGGTCTCCCAGTTCTACTTTCTTGCTCCAGGTGGAGCAGCTCAGCCTCTCTGAGCCTCTCTGGGCTCCAGCCTGAGGACACAGCTGGTTGTCACAGCTCAGAGTGGAGCCACAGCCTCAGGGCTCACCCAGGGCTCCAGGCCCTCAGGGACAAGAGACACAACCAGCAGCTCCCCCAGCCTCCCCAGGTGCAGGGAACTCAGGGAGCAACTTTGACCTGGACTCAGGAAAGTAAGTGCTTGGTTCCATGAAAAAATATGGTGTATTATTTAGGTCTATTCAATATAGTACTATTAATTAGAATGGCTGGACCTGTAGGATTGACAAATGTCTATAGGCAACACCCTTCTGAATGTATCTGAGCCTATGGAAAGAGGGGTGCATGCCCATGTGTTAATAGTGAGGCCAGGAATTCTTCATGTCCACTTCCATTTCCAAAATAATTGAAAATAAAGGGTTTCACTAAGGGAACATTCATGTCCCAGATTCTTCTTTACTAATAAATTGGAGGAGCTGGATTCGCATACTCAGATGGCACAGCTGAGACCACAAGTGGCCCTTCACCAGTGTCACTGGCAGCCCATCCACATATTTTTCTGACCTTGTCATGCCCTGACGTCTGACTAGAAAGCTCTTTCCCCTGTCTGCTACTGAGATCACTCAACTCCTCCTGCAGATCTAAACTATACATCACTCTTGTGTTTGGGCTTCTTTACCCTGAACTCTGCCCACCACTCCCCCAAGGAAACACACAGACTTATTTCTCTTTATGTGCTTCCTGTGGCCCCTTTACTTGTCCTCTCACTCACTATGTTCAGTGTCTGCCAAAACCTGGCAAAATTGGAGCCACCGGGATAGAGTTAATGGAGATTGACATTTTCATAATGATAACAGCCAGTGTAAGGATAGTTTTCAATGAAGATAAACATCCCTGTGTGAGAGCATCACTGTTCCAATGCAGGACCTGTGGATGCCCCTTCTTCCTCTACAGTCTTGAGTACCAAATCAAAAAAAAAAAAATATTTGTAATAGGAATGACATTTTATGAGTGGGTTTATTTGCATCCCAGAGGCCTGAGGGGTTTGCCTTGTGGCCAGCAGAGGGTGCCGGGCCTGACAGCTGGTCAACCACTCTGCTGACTCCAGGGGAATTGGGCCAATGGTGGCCTCCCTGATATGGGACATTCCTGAACCAGTGATGCACCCCTTGATTCCATGATTTCTCCCATCTGACTCCCTGACCCCATTACATCTGAGTAAGGTCCCCTCCTCTTTTCCTCTGTGGGATCTTTATTTGCATCTAGTTCCAGCAAGGGCTGGCGAACAGCAAGGAGCCAGAGGGGGTTACATGGAGTAAGTCAGTTCCCACAGAAGTCCGGCCAGAGGAGGAGACTGAGCTTGGGGCAGAGACCCCACAGTGGGGCTTCAGAAGAAAGAGTTCTGAGACCTCTTCAGTTTTCCTAAGTTCTGGGGCAGGGTATAGGGAAAGGGACCCCTGGGGTTACACAGAACCTGCCTAGGGTTCTTTCTGGACCTGGCAGAGCCTCCTGTTCACAGGTGTTGGTGTTGTCCTGGCTGATGTTTCCTCCCCCAAGGGACTTACAGAGCACTTCTGCCCATCAGTCTCCCATAACAACAAGAACCTCAGCCTAAGGAACATGGGGATAGAGGGGATTAAAAGCCCAGTTTGCATGACCAGGCTCTCCTTTGATGAACCCAATAAGGGGGGAATAAGAGCCACCCAGATCCATTGGGGGCCTCAGGGGCTGTGTCCACCATGGCCTGGATCCCTCTCCTCCTGCTCCTCTCCCACTGCACAGGTAGGGACAGGCCACAGACACCTGGGTAAGCCCCCAGCCTGCATCAGCCCCTTTCATTCAGACCTGCAGCAACTTCAGCTTCACCCTTGCCCCAGCACCCATGTTTATCTGTGTCTGCAGTTTCCCTCTCCCAGTGCTGACTCAGCCATCCTCTCTCTCTGCATCCCTGTTCTCTGTGAGACTCACCTGCACCCTGAGCAGTGACATCAGTGTTGGGGAAACAGGATATACTTGCTCCAGCAGAAGTGAGGTAGCCCTCCTTGGTATCTCCCAGGATTCTGGTCAGACTCAGACAAGGACCAGGGCTCCAGGGTCCCCAGCTGCTTCTCTGGATCCAAAGATGCATCGGCCAAGGTAGGTTTTTTTCTCACCTGTGGAATCCAGCCTGAAGATGAGGCTGACAGTAACTGTGCAACCTGGCCCAGCAGTGCTTTTCATACTGACACAGGAGGGTGAGAAAGTGGGACAAAATCCCGGGGCCCCATGGGTATAACTTATGACCATTGTATGGCTGATGTTAAACTACATTTACACTAATCACCACATGAAAAATTCCCCATTCAGAAATTATGCCCCAGATCACTACTAAATAAATATATAGACTTAAGAAAGTGTCCTCAAACCAACACCATCACACTACATCCAAAATCTATGAGGAATTTGATGTTAATATTCATGTGACCCTGAAATTCTGTGGAATTGAAACAGCAGCCTACAGGGAAAATTCACATCCACTCAGTGAGGTGGGGCGACCTCCCTGACTCAGAGATGCCAAAGCAGCCCCCAGGGATGACAGCTGCCACCCCCACAGCCCACAGCAGTGACCCCACACCAGGCCATGGCCATGGAATTCTGGGAAATTTAAAACAAAGAATTAAATTTTGGTTGTAGTGATGGGGTTGGCAGGCAGACATAAAACAAAACTGTAGAGAAAGCCAGGAACTGCGTGGATTGGACACCACAGAACAATCTGACTTTGGGCATACTTCATACAACACTCATGAAAATGTGGAACTGCTGAGATCAGCAAAATCTGTAAGTTTTTGTGGCCAGGGGACCCGCGCCGCTCCCTGCCAGGCTCAGTCCCGTGGGAGGAGGGGCTGTCAGCTCCGGGAAGGAGAAGAGAGAACTGCAGTGGCAGCCCTTATCAGAAACTCATTCTACTGATCCAAACTCCAACCATAGATAGACTGAGACCAGACACCAGAGAATCTGAGATCAGCCAGCCCAGCAGAGAGGAGACAGGCATAGAAAAAAACAACACAAAAAACTCCAAAATAAAAGCAGACGATTTTTGGAGTTCTGGTGAACATAGAAAGGGGAAGGGCAGAGCTCAGGCCCTGAGGCTCATATGCAAATCCCAAAGAAAAGCTGATCTCTCTGCCCTTTGGACCTTTCCTTAATGGCCCTAATTGCTTTGTCTCTTAGCATTTCAATAACCCATTAGACCTCTGAGGAGGGCCCTTTTTTTTTTTAATCCTTTTTTCTTTTTCTAAAACAATTACTCTAAGAAGCCCAATACAGAAAGCTTCAAAGACTTGCAATTTGGGCAGGTCCAGACAAGAGCAGAACTAAGAGAGCTCTGAGACAAAAGGCAATAATCCAGTGGCTGAGAAAATTCACTAAACACCACAACTTCGTAAGAAAATGGGGGTGTCCGCTCACAGCCATCATCCTGGTGGACAGGAAACACTCCTGCCCATTGCCAGCCCCATAGCCCAGAGCTGCCCCAGACAACCCAGTGTGACAGAAGCGCTTCAAATAACAGGCACACACCACAAAACTGGGCGTGGACATTAGCCTTCCCTGCAGCCTCAGCTGATTGTCCCAGAGTTGGGAAGGTGGAGCAGTGTGAATTAACAAAGCCCCATTCAGCCATCATTTCAGCAGACTGGGAGCCTCCCTACACAGCCCAGCAGCCCAGAACTGCCCTGTGGGGACGGCACTCACCTGTGACATAGCACAGTCATCCCTCAACAGAGGACCCGGGGTGCACAGCCTGGAAGAGGGGCCCACTTGCAAGTCTCAGGAGCCATATGCCAATACCAAGGACTTGTGGGTCAGTGGCAGAGACAAACTGTGGCAGGACTGAACTGAAGGATTAGACTGTTGCAGCAGCTTTAATACTCTACGATCACTGTTCTAGCAGCTTTAAAACTCTAGGGGGATTTGATTGTTAGAGCGACCCCCCCCCCACCGACTGCACAGAAACACGCCCCAGATACAGGGCAGGCAACACCAACTACACACACAAGCTTGGTACACCAATTGGGCCCCACAAGACTCACTCCCCCACTCACCAAAAAGGCTAAGCAGGGGAGAACTTGCTTGTGGAGAACAGGTAGCTCGTGGACACCACCTGCTGGTTAGTTAGAGAAAGTGTACTCCACGAAGCTGTAGATCTGATAAATTAGAGATAAGGACTTCAATTGGTCTACAAATCCTAAAAGAACCCTATCAAGTTCAGCAAATGACAAGAGGCCAAAAACAACAGAAAATTATAAAGCATATGAAAAAACCAGACGATATGGATAACCCAGGCCCAAGCACCCAAATCAAAAGATCAGAAGAGACACAGCACCTAGAGCAGCTACTCAAAGAACTAAAGATGAACAATGAGACCATAGTACGGGATACAAAGGAGATCAAGAAGACCCTAGAAGAGCATAAAGAAGACATTGCAAGACTAAATAAAAAAATGGATGATCTTATGGAAATTAAAGAAACTGTTGACCAAATTAAAAAGATTCTGGACACTCATAGTACAAGACTAGAGGAAGTTGAACAACGAATCAGTGACCTGGAAGATGACAGAATGGAAAATGAAAGCATAAAAGAAAGAATGGGGAAAAAAATTGAAAAAATTGAAATGGACCTCAGGGATATGATAGATAATATGAAACATCCGAATATAAGACTCATTGGTGTTCCAGAAGGGGAAGAAAAGGGTAAAGGTCTAGGAAGAGTATTCAAAGAAGTTGTTGGGGTAAACTTCCCAAATCTTCTAAACAACATAAATACACAAATCATAAATGCTCAGCGAACTCCAAATAGAATAAATCCAAATAAACCCACTCCGAGACATATACTGATCACACTGTCAAACACAGAAGAGAAGGAGCAAGTTCTGAAAGCAGCAAGAGAAAAGCAATTCACCACATACAAAGGAAACAGCATAAGACTAAGTAGTGACTACTCAGCAGCCACCATGGAGGCGAGAAGGCAGTGGCACGATATATTTAAAATTCTGAGTGAGAAAAATTTCCAGCCAAGAATACTTTATCCAGCAAAGCTCTCCTTCAAATTTGAGGGAGAGCTTAAATTTTTCACAGACAAAGAAATGCTGAGAGAATTTGCTAACAAGAGACCTGCCCTACTGGAGATACTAAAGGGAACCCTACTTACAGAGAAAAAAAGACAGGACAGAGAGAGTTGGAGAAAGGTTCAGTACTAAAGAGATTCGGTATGGGTACAATAGAGGATATTAATAGAGAGAGGGGAAAAATATGACAAACATAAACCAAAGGATAAGATGGCTGATTCAAGAAATGCCTTCACGGTTATAACATTGAATGTAAATGGATTAAACTCCCCAATTAAAAGATGTAGATTCGCAGAATGGATCAAAAAAAATGAACCATCAATATGTTGCATATAAGAGACTCATCTTAGACACAGGGACACAAAGAAACTGAAAGTGAAAGGATGGAACAAAATATTTCATGCAAGCTACAGCCAAAAGAAAGCAGGTGTAGCAATATTAATCTCAGATAAAATAGACTTTAAATGCAGGGATGTTTTGAGAGACAAAGAAGGCCACTACATACTAATAAAAGGGACAATTCAACAAGAAGAAATAAGAGTTGTAAATGTCTATGCACCCAATCAAGGTGCCACAAAATACATGAGAGAAACACTGGCAAAACTAAAGGAAGCAATTGATGTTTCCACAATAATTGTGGGAGACTTCAACATATCACTCTCCCCTATAGATAGATCAACCAGACAGAAGACCAATAAGGAAATTGAAAACCTAAACAATCTGATAAATGAATTAGATTTAACAGACATATACAGAACATTACATCCCAAATCACCAGGATACACATACTTTTCTAGTGCTCACGGAACTTTCTCCAGAATAGATCATATGCTGGGACATAAAACAAGCCTCAGTAAATTTAAAAGATTGAAATTATTCAAAGCACATTCTCTGACCACAATGGAATACAATTAGCAGTCAATAACCATCAGAAACTTAGAAAATTCACAAATACCTGGAGGTTAAAAAAACACACTCCTAAACAATCAGTGGGTTAAATAAGAAATAGCAAGAGAAATTGCTAAATATATAGAGATGAATGAAAATGAGAACACAATATACCAAAACCTATGGGATGCAGCAAAAGCAGTGCTAATGGGGAAATTTATAGCACTAAATGCATATATTAAAAAGGAAGAAAGAGCCAAAATCAAAGAACAAATGGATCAACTGAAGAAGCTAGAAAATGAACAGCAAACCAATCCTAAACCAAGTAGAAGAAAAGAAATAACAAGGATTAAAGCAGAAATAAATGACATAGAGAACAAAAAAACAATAGAGAGGATAAATATCACCAAAAGTTGGTTCTTTGAGAAGATCAACAAGATTGACAATCCCCTAGCTAGACTGACAAAATCAAAAAGAGAGAAGACCCATATAAACAAAATTATGAATGAAAAAGGTGACATAACTGCAGATCCTGAAGAAATTTAAAAAATTATAAGAGGATACTATGAACAACTGTATGGCAACAAACTGGATAATGTAGAGGAAATGGACAATTTCCTGGAAACATATGAACAACCTAGACTGACCAGAGAAGAAATAGAAGACCTCAACCAACCCATCAGAAGCAAAGAGATCCAATCAGTCATCAAAAATCTTCCCACAAATAAATGCCTAGGGCCAGATGGCTTCACAGGGGAATTCTACCAAACTTTCCAGAAAGAACTGACACCAATCTTACTCAAACTCTTTGAAAACATTGAACAAAATGGAGCACTACCTAACTCATTTTATGAAGCTAACATCAATCTAATACCAAAACCAGGCAAAGATGCTACAAAAAAGGAAAACTACCGGCCAATCTCCCTAATGAATATAGATGCAAAAATCCTCAACAAAATACTTGCAAATCGTATCCAAAGACACATTAAAAAAATCATACACCGTGACCAAGTGGGGTTCATTCCAGGCATGCAAGAATGGTTCAACATAAGAAAATCAATCAATGTATTACAACACATTAACAAGTCAAAAGGGAAAAATCAATTGATCATCTCAATAGATGTTGAAAAAGCATCTGACAAAATCCAACATCCGTTTTTGATAAAAACACTTCAAAAGTTAGGAATTGAAGGAAACTTCCTCAACATGATAAAGAGCATATATGAAAAACCCACAGCCAGCATAGTACTCAATGGTGAGAGACTGAAAGCCTTCCCTCTAAGATCAGGAACAAGACAAGGATGCCCGCTATCACCACTGTTATTCAACATTGTGCTGGAAGTGCTAACCAGGGCAATCTGGCAAGACAAAGAAATAAAAGGCATCCAAATTGGAAAAGAAGAAGTAAAACTGTTATTGTTTGCAGATGATATGATCTTATATCTAGAAAACCCTGAGAAATCAATGATACAGCTACTAGAGCTAATAAACAAATTTAGCAAAGTAGCAGGATACAAGGTTAATGCACGCAAGTCAGTAATGTTTCTATATGCTAGAAATGAACAAACTGAAGAGACACTCAAGAAAAAGATACTATTTTCAATAGCAACTAAAAAAATCAAGTACCTAGGAATAAACTTAACCAGAGATGTAAAAGACCTATACAAAGAAAACTACATAACTCTACTAAAAGAAATAGAAGCGGAACTTAAAAGATGGAAAAATATTCCATGTTCATGGATAGGAAGGCTAAATTTCGTTAAGATGTCAATTCTACCCAAACTCATCTACAGATTCAATGCAATCCCAATCAAAATTCCAACAACCTACTTTGCAGACTTGGAAAAGCTAGTTATCAAATTTATTTGGAAAGGGAAGATGCCTCGAATTGCTAAAGACACTCTAAAAAAGAAAAACGAAGTGGGAGGATTTACACTCCCTGACTTTGAAGCTTATTATAAAGCCACAGTTGCCAAAACAGCATGGTACTGGCACAAAGATAGACATATAGATCAATGGAATCAAATTGAGAATTCAGAGATAGACCCTCAGATCTATGGCTGACTGATCTTTGATAAGGCCCCCAAAGTCACTGAACTGAGTCATATGGTCTTTTCAACAAATGGGGCTGGGAGAGTTGGATATCCATATCCAAAAGAATGAAAGAGGACCCCTACCTCACCCCCCACACAAAAATTAACTCATAATGGATGAAAGATCTCAATATAAAAGAAAGTACCATAAAGCTCCTAGAAGATAAAGTAGGAAAAGATCTTCAAGACCTTGTATTAGGCGGCCACTTCCTAGACTTTACACCCAAAGCACAAGCAACAAAAGAGAAAATAGATAAATGGGAACTCCTCAAGCTTAGAAGTTTCTGCACCTCAAAGGAATTTCTCAAAAAGGTAAAGAGGCAGCCAACTCAATGGGAAAAAATTTTTGGAAACCATGTATCTGACAAAAGACTGATATCTTGCACATACAAAGAAATCCTACAACTCAATGACAATAGTGCAGACAGCCCAATTATAAAATGGGCAAAAGATAAGAAAAGACAGTTCTCTGAAGAGGAAACACAAATGGCCAAGAAACACATGAAAAAATGTTCAGCTTCACTAGCTATTAGAGAGATGCAAATTAAGACCACAATGAGATACCATCTAACACCGATTAGAATGGCTGCCATTAAACAAACAGGAAACTACAAATGCTGGAGGGGATGTGGAGAAATTGGAACTCTTATTCATTGTTGGTGGGACTGTATAATGGTTCAGCCACTTTGGAAGTCAGTCTGGCAGTTCTTTAGAAAACTAGATACAGAGTTACCATTCAATCCAGCGATTGCACTTCTCGGTATATACCCGGAAGATCGGAAAGCAGTGACACGAACAGATATCTGCACGCCAATGTTCATAGCAGCATTATTCACAATTGCCAAGAGATGGAAACAACCCAAATGTCCTTCAACAGATGAGTGGATAAATAAAATGTAGTATATACACATGATGGAATACTACGCAGCAGTAAGAAGAACGATCTCATGAAATATATGACAACATGGATGAACCTTGAAGTCATAATGCTGAGCGAAATAAGCCAGGCACAAAGAGAAAAATATTATATGCTACCACTAATGTGAACTTTGAAAAATGTAAAACAAATGGTTTATAATGTAGAATGTAGGGGAACTAGCAATAGAGAGCAATTATGGAAGGGGGAACAATAATCCAAGAAGAACAGATAAGCTATTTAACGTTCTGGGGATGCTCAGGAATGACTATGGTCTGTTAATTTCTGATGGATATAGTAGGAACAAGTTCACAGAAATGTTGCTATATTAGGTAACTTTCTTGGGGTAAAGTAGGAACATGTTGGAAGTTAAGCAGTTATCTTAGGTTAGTTGTCTTTTTCTTACTCCCTTGTTATGGTCTCTATGAAATGTTCTTTTATTGTATGTTTGTTTTCTTTTTAACTTTTTTTTCATACAGTTGATTTAAAAAAGAAGGGAAAGTTAAAAAAAAAAGGAAAAAAAAAGATGTAGTGCCCCCTTGAGGAGCCTGTGGAGAATGCAGGGGTATTGGCCTACCCCACCTCGATGGTTGCTAACATGACCAGAGACATAGGGGACTGGTGGTTTGAAGGGTTGAGCCCTCTACCATAGGTTTTACCCTTGGGAAGACGGTTGCTGCAAAGGAGAGGCTAGGCCTCCCTATAATTGTGCCTAAGAGCCTCCTACCAAATGCCTCTTTGTTGCTCAGATGTGGCCCTCTCTCTCTGGCTAAGCCAACTTGAAAGGTGAAATCACTGCCCTCCCCCCTACATGGGATCAGACACCCAGGGGAGTGAATCTCCCTGTCAACGTGGAATATGACTCCCGGGGAGGAATGTAGACCCGGCATCGTGGGACGGAGAACATCTTCTTGACCAAAAGGGGGATGGGAAGGAAATGAAATAAGCTTCAGTGGCAGAGAGATTCCAAAAGGAGCTGAGAGGTCACTCTGGTGGGCACTCTTATGCACACTTTAGACAACACTTTTTAGGTTCTAAAGAATTGGGGTAGCTGGTGGTGGATACCTGAAACTATCAAACTACAACCCAGAACCCATGAATCTCGAAGACAGTTGTATAAAAATGTAGCTTATGAGGGGTGACAATGGGATTGGGAAAAACATAAGGACCACACTCCCTTTTGTCTAGTTTATGGATGGATGAGTAGAAAAATAGGGGAAGGAAACAAACAGACAAAGATACTCAGTGTTCTTTTTTACTTCAATTGCTCTTTTTCACTCTAATTATTATTCTTGTTATTTTTGTGTGTGTGCTAATGAAGGTGTCAGGGATTGATTTAGGTGATGAATGTACAACTATGTAATGGTAGTGTGAACAATCAAAAGTACAATTTGTTTTGTATGACTGCGTAGTATGTGAATATATCTCAATAAAATGAAGATAAAAAAAAAAAAAAAAAAAAACAAAACTATAGCTGTTGGGGCTGCCAGTTGTGGACTTTGTCTTCGACTAGCTGAGGGGATGTAATGGAGTCCAGATGCTATTTGGAAGTTATACCTCAATTCTGAAATGAAGGTTTTAGCACCTAGTAAGTAAAGCTTATAAGATACAAAAGCTTACATAACTTTCAATTCCAAATTACCCAGGGCCACCCCTTATCATACACTGGGAAGCATGTTATTTCTAGAAATTTAAGGTTAAAGTATATCATGTAAAGAAGAGAAATAAGGTTTCCTCTCCTGACAAATGCAACTACACATTAAAGGGGTCCCTAGGGAAGAGTTTAACAGCTCAGTCACCTTCACAATGTCCTTCTGTTCAATTAAGGAAGGATGGTGTTGAAACAGCAGGAGGCTGCTCAACATCAAATTTATTCCTCCCCTTGGTTTGGAATCTAGAAAAGGGATGAAAATACTACTACATTTATATTCTTCTAAAATATCCAGAGTCTCAATTTGCTCCCCTTTGTCAATTGCACTGCATGTCCCGTTGGCCCTGGAGCTGGGAGTTGGAGAGTGAAACCCTCTACATCCCTCAGTTCTGTCCTTTCCCTCAGCCCTCTGCCATCCCTGCTTGTTGCCATCCTGTCCTAGACACATCCCCTTTCCTTCCCTGTGTGCAGAAGAGAGCCTGACAATTCCTTCCCTTTGCTAAAAATACCAATATCTGTCCAAATCAATAGATGGTGTGGTGTCTGCCCTCAAGGTGGTGACCAATGGCCTGACCCACCCCATCTGTGCAGCCCCCAGTGCCATCCTCCACACCCTCTTCCCTCCCATCCACTCCTCCACTCTTCCCCAGGCATTTGTATTCCTCTTTTTCTCCTCTGGGAGAAACAACTGCTGAACCCAGCTCCAGCTCTGCCAGTCCTGTCTCCCCTAGGAAATCCCCCCACAAGGCTGAGATTCACTTTCCCCTCTAAGGTGCCACCTATAGAAGATGTCTCCTCAACCACGATCTCCTCTTAGATTGTCATCCCCTCTCACTGTGAACATTTGACTCACATCTGATCCCTCTGCCAGGACAGGGACCAGCCCTCACCTCATCACATTTGGGGTGAGCATCAGGTATCACCTGGGGTAGAACAAGGTGATTCTTCATGCTAAGAATGGCTAAAGCCCTGATATTTAGGGCTTTGGGGTCCAGGTTAAGTAAACATTACCTATAAACACCATAAAGAGAGAGGCCTGGAGGTCAGAGCATGTCCTAGAATATCTATGGAAAGGCCTTCATGAGTCTCGGCCTGTGGGAACCATTTAGAGAATTCAAATCAGTGAGGACAGTGGGTGTGGTGAGGCCTGATGACATCTGCCCTCACCTTCCCAGGAATCCAACATCTCCAAAAAACAGTGTGACATTAAAAGATATACTTAGATTTCTATTAAATTTAAAATAACCATAGGAAAGTCCAGACAGAAAAAAATATATTTACAATAAGAACAAATCTTTTGACACCCAGAACAAAATCCTGACTTGTATGTTATAATATAAATATGCACAAAATTCAACTTTTACTTAAGGAGATAAAGGCTAATTCATAAAATAGAGAACATTGTTGCACTATTTGTTGGTAAATGTTAAGTCTAGTGCAGCTGTTGGTTTCTCCCAAATCACTAATGTGAATTAAATTCCCATCAAAATTCTAAAAGCTTTAAATAGCTTTTTGAGTGATTGCTGAATTGCCATCTGTTGAACAGGCCACTGAGCAAATTTTCCTTCCTGGAAAATACCCCTCCCAAGCAGCTTCATTGAAAGGCCTCCATGGTCTTCAAACCAGCCCAGTGGTCTCTCATCTCATAGTTGACTGATGGAAAACATGTCTTAGCTTTTTCCAGAATCTTCTGTATTGGTGCTATCCCCATCGGATGTAGATTTTGCATATGACTGCAACTCTAGTAGCCTTTCTGGAAGTGAAAAACTGTTTAGTAATCAAGCATGGTGTGTTGGAATCACAAAAGTTAGGAGCCAGACCATTAATGTTTGGACATAGAAAGTGATCTTGGGAGGTGGAAATAAGCAGCAGAGTTCTCAGGCCTTTCAGCAATGGTGTCATCCTGCCCTGTGACTGGAGTTCCTACACTGGGCTCAGTAAGGACCATTCACTCAAAGGGGTCCCAGCCTGGGGTCTGGGCCCTGTGCTCACTGATGGGGACTCAGCAGCTGTGTCCTCTTTGGCCTGGCAGAGTCCCCTGAGAAAGGAGCTTTGTGTCATCTCACCAGCTGCTTCCTCCCAGGGCTCTCCCAAGGGGAAATTTCTCTTGTGTATGATAGTCTAAGAGAAAATAATGCATGACCTTATGTAATAAAATCTTGAGCTATGTGTTTGATCTTTAAAATGTGTACAGTATTGATATCAGCCATTGCTTTAAAAGTTAGCCTATAAATATTGTATTATTTTCTTTGGTCAGAAATGTCCAGACTAAGTGGAACCCCTTGGGTCAGGATTTTCTTCAGTGCCATTTAGCAAACAGCTGTCTTTAGTCTATACATCTAGCAACATTCAGAGATCTTCTATTTCTATTAATTAATACATTACACTTGTCTCCCTTTAAATTCATGGGGATTCTTCTGGAACCCAGTCTAGCAAACTTAGAGGAAAGGCCCCAATAAAATTTATTTCTCTTAAGAGTAAAAGCCAACACTTTCAAGGTAAGGAGCTAAGTACTACAGACAATAATGTCTACTATCTTAACTCTCCAAAGTTTGCAATTTTGGGACCATCATTTCTGCTTTTTAATGTGGTAGTTGCATAAAATTGGGCAGCTAAATTTTTCAGTCCCATGTGCCTCCCAAATAAAAGACAGAAAAGAACTAGTTATTGTAAATTAAGACTTGCAGACATGAGGTAGAAACTGTCCTGCAGGTTCTGTAAAATAGGTGACATTTTCCAACCAAACTCATAGCATTCAGGTTCCTGTTGACCACAGCATTGTGTAAAATGTTGTCTAAAACATTTTACAAAACGCCTGAAGGGGGAAAATGATTATTGTTCATACTTTGAATTACTTTGCATGGTCTCATTTGAGATAACCTGTGTGAGAATCTTGACCTGTTTTACATTTGGAAACATTGAATAAAAATGAAAATTGAAAAAAAAGAATTGATAAAAGAATTGTTTTCCACAGCAAAAATTTTAAATGATTTTTTGATAATATGATCTTATGAATTTTCTTGCATGCACAAAATATTTCTTAGATTGAGAAATGATAAAAAAATCATTTCAATTATGTAAATTTTAATACAATTAAATACATTTTAGTAAAAATAAAAGCTCTTTAATTATGCCACTGAATCCATCAGAAATCAGACCTTTCTAACAATATCAAAGAAAGATTTGCTCAATATTCCAAATTCACTAGCACAATTCTTTATCTTCAGATTAATTGTATCAGACACGATACAGTGAATACTTAGTACATTATATATTAAAAGATTCCCAAATCTACAATGAAATGCAGGCTGAAAAACTGAATTTTTTGCCTAAGTATACTTTAAAACTTTTACATCTTTGACAAAATAACCTGTTATATATGAAAACTTTGTATTAACAAAATGGAGGGATTTCAGCTATGGTAGATCCAAAAAACCCAGATTTATTGGATTCATTTTTCAAAAGGCTGATGTTTTCTTGTTGATCCTTTCCATTTTATAGAACACATTCTAGCAGTCATGCTCATTTTTCTCCACAGACTCTAGGAAAAGCCTCTGGATCTGGGTGTTATAATCAGTCAGTGCATCTGTGCAAATGCTATGAGTCACCCCCATTCATGGAACTGCTGGAAGAAGTGAAAGACAATAAGTGGAAGGATCCCAACCTATTTTCAATCATGGAAGACTTTGACAAACTTTACTACACTGTGAAATGCTGTTCAATGCTTTCTTTAAACTCAAGGTATGATTGCCAAATAGTCAATAATCAAGTAAAAGAAAGCAACTATGACTTGATTGATATTATTTTCTCATTAACACCTCAATTCACATGAACGCATATATAAAATTCAAGTGTTGGAGACAATCATGCAGGATTTTGTAAACTGCCTTCATAAATGAAAAAAATATATAGAACATTTGAACCTTAGTTGATGTGGACAAATTTAAAGCTGCCTCTCAACCTATGCATAAACATTTTACCTGAGTGTTAATAATAAGGAGAGGATGCAAGAGTTAGTGAGTTTCTTAATTTGGGCAGACATGACGATTTTGAAACTGTTAAGCTGTTGTTTCAAAGTCAAATCACATCTCCTAGGAAAGTGAACCAATTTTATCCATGTGAATTTGAATGTTAAAGGAAACAGTACTTTGTTACTGTATGCAGTTATTGGAAAAATTTTAAATATGGTTGGTTAAACAACTTGGATATGTACATGTATTTGAACACCAGAAAATTTTCTGAAACCCTAATACAGATCAAGTATTTCCATTAAAAATTAGTGTACAAATTGACAGGAGAGACAAACATATAATATACATCAAATTTCATACTTAGTGTGACAAAAAGGTGGTAAAATATCTCATGAATAACTTTCTATTGATTGCATGTGGAAATTATACTATTTTGATATATTATGTTAATAAAATATGTTATTAAAATTCATTTACCTCTGTTTTTTCATGTGGTGAGGAGACACTTGAAGTTCAGATGAGGCTCACACCATCTTGCTATAGGACAGTGAGGGTGCAGATGCCATCAGATGAGAAATGCTTTGGGGTCACCTGGAGAAGGGAAGGTGGGTCTGGGTCTCCTCCACCAGCAGGGGGCAGCAGTGCTGCACTTGGGAATATCCAGGAGAAGCTGAGGCTGCCCAGGTGGAACCTACTCACAAAGGAGCACTGAGGTGGGGGGTCCTCAGGTGGCAAGATTCATTCCTCACTGTGGCAGGCTGGGACCCTCCCTGTACCCCTCAGGCTGTAGCCATCATGCTCTGAGGGACAGACTCAGACAGACCAAGCTCCCAGCAGCAGCACTGAGTGGTCACCTGGGCAGGGAATGGGACAGAAGCTGGCCCCAGCCATGGGGTCTCAGGAAGCAGAGACTGGGGGGACATCTCCACCAGCTCCCAGGCTCCTCCTCTGCTCACTTTCTCACTCTCAACAGTTTCTCTCTCCAGATGCACAAGGCAAAAATTCACCCAGAACCTCCCTCTTGGCATTTCTAGAATCTACAGATAATGGCAACAACCAAGAAAATGCATCCTGCTGCAAATGTCTATCACCCCACTCCACCCTGAGCAATCCATGTGCCACTTATAAGGAATGTTGTCTCCTCTCTGGAACCAGGTCCCAGGAGGAATGGGGCTGGGCCCTGAATGGCCACTGTCCCCTCAGTCACTGCCTCCATGAGTGGTTCCACTTTTTGTAAAGGAAGAAAATCCTGACATTTCACCAGGCCTGGATTTCCTCTCTGAGAAGGGCCTTGGTCCACACTTTGAGAGACATGGTGAGAAGAGCTAAAGACCTGTGGAAATGGTTTATATCAAGACAGGGTCTCTTGAGAATGCTGTGATAAATGTGTAAAAATGAGACTAGGATCACAGAAACCTCCTGGCATGTCAGACACTGCTGGGCCAGCAGAGGCAGTGCCCTCCCCTGTGGGCTGAGAGGAAAGGGGAGCTGCAGGAGCACAGTCAGGAAAATGGTCAGCACAGCTTTGCAGGGGCCTTGAGATGAGGATGGGCTGCAGCCCAGAGTCCCCTCTGCTGCCCTTTTCCATCACCAGAGCCAGAAGCAGCATCTTTGTCAGGCTGTGTCTCTGATGACAAGATTCTTGGATTCAAAGGAATCTAATCCTTTGGAAATAACCATGCTGGGAATGGAAATCTTGAGTGTGAGACAACATTGATTGGCAGACTAACAAGATTCAGGCATCACTCATCCTCTGAAATTGTGATTTATCTGGAAATAACCATCAGGATCAAGCGTCCCATAACCTTGGAACCTCAAAAGACACTTACAATCACCTGGGGAGTGTGTGGTAAAGGGTGAGACTGGTGAACTTTGGCAGGAGGGTGGTGTCCACACACCAGCCATCATCCCCCATTCCTCAGCCAAGCCACAGCCATGGAAATGGCAGCCTGGTTTCCAGGTGGGCAGATGGCATGAAGTTGAGCACTCAGGGACTTCACAAATGTGGGTTGTGTGTTTGGGTCAGTGGGGCAGGTCTCTGGCAGACCAGCTCAGGTACAGGTTTGTTTTGCCCAAGTATGTGGTATTCCCAGCTGCTCCAATCATCAAAAATAAAGAGACACACATTGCTTTAGTGGTGGTGGTTGTGTTGTGTTGTGTTTGTTTTCTTTTTGCATCCAGATCTATGTATTTAAGGAAATTGCCATCAGGTCAAAGGCAGACCACAGAGATATTGGAACAGAAACCTTGGTGACAACACACAATGAAGAATACAGAGTCTGAAAAACTAGTTTGGAAAGTCACTCTACACATGGATTAATGCAGATTTTGAAAGCAATCCTTGTGGAGAGGGACTCTAATTTCCCAAGTGGCCATGTCATATTGCTCAAAATGTACAATTTCTACAAAATATTAAAAAGCACATAAAGACATGCAAATATTGTTCATTCATGGGAAAATAATTTGAAAGAAACTATTCCTGAGGATGCCAGTCCTTGGCATTGCTACTCAAGGATATTTAATCAGCTGTTTATAATATAATCAAAGACCTAAGGGGAAACCATGGACAAAGAACCAGAAAAAAATTTGGAGAATTATGTATGAATAAATATGGAATGTGTATGAAGAGATAGAAATTTTAAAAAGCAAAGACATAGAAGTTCTGTTAAATATTTCCTTAACAAATCAGGAATGCTTTTACACTGTGTGCCAGCTTGATGTATTATGTCCCCCAAAATGCCATTATCTTTGATGTAATCTCGTGTGGGCAGACATATTAGTGTTGGTTAGATTTTGGAATCCTTTGGGTATTCCATGGAGATGTGATTCAATCAACTTTGGACAAGAACTTTGGTTGGATAATTTCCATGGAGGTGTTGCCCCACCCATTCAGGGGGATCTGAATTAAGTTACTGGAGCACTATATAAGCTCAGATAGAAGAAGCAAGCTTGCTACAGCCAAGAGGGACACTATGAAGAATGCACAGAAGCAGAGAGAGTAGCTGCAGATGACAGTTTGAAGATGGCCATTGAAAGCAGACTCTTTCTCCAGAAAAGCTAAGAGAGGACAAATACCCCAAGAGCAACCATGAGTGACATTTTGAAGAGGAGCTGTGGCCTAGAGATCAATGTCCTGAGAGAAAGCCATTTTGAAACCAGAACTTGGAGCAGACACCAACCACATGCCTTCTCAGCTAACAGAGGTTTTCTGGACACCACTGGCCATCCTCCAGTGAAGGTACATGATTGTTGATGTGTTACCTTGGACACTTTATGGCTGTAGGACTGTAACCATATAACCAAATAACCCCCCTTTATAAAAACTGATCCATTTCTGGTGTTTTGCATCCTGGCAGCATTAGCAAACTAGAACATACTGCAAACAAATGACCAAAAGAGACACAAACAAGCTGAAAGCTATTCTTCTTCCAAAAAGTGTCTGCAGTTGGATTGCTGTTGTTTCCTAGATATGGACCAATCCCATGAGGGACCTGGGATCTTTCTATGATCTGTTCTATATACTCTGCTGGCTTCACTATCACTCATCTTTGGATTCAGTTCTCAGGATGGCTGCTGTGGCCCATCCATCACACCCTAGTCAAGAGAAAAGCTGCTGCACAAATGCAGAATGTTTTATTCAAGGTGGGCCTTAGGCCCACTGGAGTCTGTTAAAAGTGGATAAGGTGCACACAGAAGCTAAGAGATGAAATTCAGAGCAAAGCCCAAGAGAATCTCAGAGGACTAAGAAGCTCAGAGAGGAGGCCACTGGGACCAGAAGCTGAAAGGGACAGAACCTGGGAACAAGGGAGAGCAGACACTTGCCATGTGCCTTCCCATATGAGAGAGGAGTTCCAGATGCCACCAGCCTGTCTGCACAGTCCAGGTATCATCCTGTTGAGGCCTTAAGTTGGAAATTTTCATGGCCTAAGAATTATAAATTGGAAGTTAATAAATCCTCACTCTAAAAGCCAACCTATTTCTGGTATATTGCATTCTCGCAGGATTATAAAACCAAAGCTCAGATCAAAGTGGGTCTGAAAAAATATGAGTTGGGGAATATCAACCTCTTTTGTCTTTTGTGCAGGAGTCACCACTACCCAGATTGGTCTGGCCCCAGGCCTGGTACATTTAGCAGCCAATCCCAGTGTCCTCTGTCCCCCAAGCCCAAGCCCCAGGACCACCCACATGGCCAACCAACTCCAAGAAATATATGCAGGTGCCTCAGGTAGATCCTGTTTCCTCCACCTTAAATGAGACTGTTTTCCCATGTTTCATGGGAAATCTAGACTCTTTCCTGTCTGGAGTGAGGTGGAGCCAAGCAGAGAAGGCTAATTCCTCCAAGGGAGCCAGCAGCCCATGGATCAGGGAAGCTCAGACCTGAGCAGCATGTTCTGGATCTCCACCTGCACAAGGACACCCCCTGTGCCTCCATCAGGCCAGGTGGAGCAGCAGGGACAGCAGAGAGCTCCCAGACAAAGCCAGCTGGGGATGGGGTGGGCCCTGGGCCTCAGGGGATTCTAATGAGGAGGGAGGGAGAGCAGCCCCAGACCTGGAGGAGAAGGTGACCTTCCTTTCTGCAATATCCTCCTTGGCACTGATGCTCAAATCTTTGTGACTTCATGGCTCTCATCTCAGGACTGTGATGAGGGTGACTGACAGCTTTGTTGTAGGCTCAGCCAAGCCCTAAGGAGACCCAGTGGGGAGCTCAGAGCCTGGGAAATCCCTTAGGAGTTTCTCTGCCTTCTGGAGAGGGGCCAAGCTTTGTAATGCTGCATAGTTGAGGCAGTGCACACAGGAAAAGTGGGTGACAACCTTAGCCCAGGAGGTCAGGAGGGGGCTGAGAGGGGAAGCAGCACTCACTGGGGCTGGGGAGTAAGACCTTTAGATGCAATGGTGGGATCTGGGAAGCCCAGCCTGGCTCTCAGTCCAGCACCCATCTTTCCTGAGGAGAAGAGGCTTCCCAATCCCACCCCCACTTCCTGATTCCCAGGGAGAGCCTGCCCATCCTTCCAGCCTGCCCTGCACTCAGCACTTCCCAAGCCTTCCTTCAGCCTCCCCCCACCAGGGCAGGAGACCCAAGAACTGAGTCTCATACATACAGTCACTGCATCCCAGACAACCCAGAGAGAAAGTGTTGAGGGTGTGTATGGGGCACATGGCAATGTTGTTACATGACAAACACTCTTGAAATGTCAACCCATGAGTGGCCTTCAAAGTCTGAGGAATAATATGACTCAGTCACAAGCTCAGAAAATGTGGGAAGCTGGTCCTTGACCAGCACTGGGCTCCTCATCCAGTGCTCTCTGCCCTGAAATCCATAGAGATCCCAGCTCCCAAATCTCAGAGTCACCAGAGCTAGAAATGGACATTAGTGTGAATCAAACATTGAAATTCTTGAAAAATCCCCTTCATCACTCCAGGATCCATCAAGATTGAGGAGACCACCAGCCCCAGAGAAGAGCCAAACCCTTCTGAGTTCACCATCAGGGAAGGAACAAAGGACAGAAGGAAGGATGAGGGAGGGTGATCTTCATGGGTCAAAGACAAGGCAGGACTCCTCTATGGTGGTGAGGTTGAGTCAGGGTCTCCTGGGCCCAGAGAGGAGGAAAACTATGCAGCTGTCTGTGGAAAATAAGTGGGGGTCCTGTCTGGTTCTCTGGGGACTGGTCTCTTCCTACAAACCCCAGCTGCCTCCCCAGGCTGGCCAATGAGGGCTGCTCTGATTTACATCCCTGGGCCTGCCCTTCCCTTGGGGGATAACAGAGGCTTGGGGAGACTGCCCAGGTGGGTCCTCAAGAGGCAGAGCTTTGGGGTGTCTGCACCATGGCCTGGATGCCTCCCCTGCTGACCCTCACTCTCTGCACAGGTGCTGCCCCCCAGGCCCTGCCCACAGGCTCAGTCCCCACAGGACACTGCACTGGGCCTGCCCCAGACCCTGAGCTCACACAGGCCCATCCTAGGAGTGGACTCTCCAGGGAGTGAGCTCAGTGGCCTAAATTCCATCTCTCCTCTTCTCTCTGCAGGCTCTGTGGCCTCGTATGTGCTGAACAGTCATCCTCAGTGTCAGTGGCCTTGGGACAGACAGCCAGGATCACCTGCTCAGGAGACAACCTCGGGAGTAAATATGCTTATTGGTACCAGCAGGAGTCAGGCAAGGCTCCTGTGCTGCTCATCTATGATAATAACAACCGGCCCTCAGGGATCTCTGACCGGTTCTCTGGCTCCAAATCGGGAAACGCAGCCACCCTGACCATCAGCAGGGCCCAGGCCAAGGATGAAGCTGATTATTATTGTGCCAGCTATGATGGCAGTGGCAGCAGCTGGCATTAACTCACAGTGACACAGACACATGGGGAAGTGGGACAAAAACCTCCCCACCCAGGCTGCCTCTTACAGCCTCTGCCCTCTCCCCTGTGCTCATCTCACAGTGAAGGATGGAACCTTCATAAGGAGCAGAACCTTCTAGTCCTGCCTCTGCAATTTCATTCCTGAGAGATGCAACAACTTCCTGTACCTGGTCAGGCCTCTCATTCTTCCAATATAAATTGATTATATAGTTTTGATTCTTCATCTACCAGTGCCTCAGAGACCATCAGAAAACCTGTTCTCTAGACAACTTTAAGTTTGCTAGTATCCAGGGAGAACAGCACTGTGAGGGTGTCCCAGAGGGTCTCAGAAGGGTGGGTAAGGGCTGGATGATTTTATGGGTTGAATATCTGTGAGTGGTTTAAGGGAGGTCTTCAAGGAAACTGTCTGGAATTGGGCCACATTTTTTTGCTCAGGGAGGTGAAAATCTTGAACAGTCTGATAAGGAAATTTTGTGTGACAAGTGAGCTGCTATCCCAGGTTTGATCAATTCCCTCAGATGAGTAAGTGGTTTATCTGGATAACTGGGAACCAGGAAGCCACTCAGATACAACCTGAGAAGTATCAACAAGAACCCCTGGAGCATCTGGTGAGACCCTCTCATGTCATTCCCCAGGGTTTCCTCCTGGCCTCACCTCACACCACCTGCCGATTGCCCTTATATGGATCAGATCCTTTCTGAACATTTGGTATTTAACCCTTTGCCTCCTTCTATTTCCCAATTGAATTTAATTAGTGGATGTTTCCATGAAAATCTCAGAGACAAATGTGGATATAGAAGAAAGATTTTCATTCATTCATTTTATACTCAGTGCTTGTAAGGTGTCTACCTTTCAAAAAACTGTCTCATTTATAATACAAGCAGGATTAACTAGAAAATTCAGAAACCTTTGACTCATTTTCACTGTTCTTCATAGAAAGCCCTTCCCCTTGTATTCTCACATCCATCATGGTCACTTCCCTGCAAGGGGCAGTGTTGCCATAAGGTTCACAACCAGGAGTCAGCACCTGGCAGGAAATGGGGCAGAGACATCAACTGTTTTATGAAAATCTCTGAAAATGCAGCTGGAATGGCAGAGTTCTCTCCCTCATTCTGAAAAGACACTGGGGGTCTGTAGTGGGGTCTGAAGAGACTATCCCCTCCCTCACCATTTCCCCCCTGAATTGGCCCCTCTGGTCTACCTTGGAAACCCTCTAGCTCAGCACCTACTTACCTGCAGCCAACCTGCCAGGGCCTCTTCTTTCCAGGGAGGATGACAGGGACCTGGGGAACACTGCCCTGTGTGGGGCCTCAGGAGGCAGACTTCTGGGGGAATCTCCACCATGGCCCAGCCTCTCCCTGGTCATCCTTCTCACTGTCTGCCCATGGGATGCCCACAGGCTCAATACCCAGAAGACTCTGGGCTGACTTGACCTGAACTCAGCCTGGGGGCTGCTGTAGAGGGGGAGGCTCCTCGCAATGGACCCGCAGCCTCAGGCTCACCTCTCCTTGCAGGATATTGGCCTTGGGCAAGATGCCATCCCTGTACAAGCCAGGACAGTCCTGTGCTGGTTATTCCTAGCAGTAGCTCCTTCATGGTCCCTGATGGACTTTCTGTCCCAATGTGGAGACACAAACCCAACACAGTGACCCAGGCTGTGGGGTGGAAACTGTCAAATCAGTCTGGCCAAACCTGGCTGCTCCCTCACTGCCCAACCCCAATCCTTCTCCTGCTCCATGATGTGCTGGAGAAAGTCTTGCCTGGATCCTGCACTGGGTTCTTGTTCAGACTGGGCCATTCATTCCCAAAAGATTTGCTTCCTAATCTCCCTGGGCCTCAGTTCCCTGCCCTGTGCACTGGGACCCCCTCCTCCCAGAGCCATGAGGGGAATTAACAGGGAGTTCAGTAGGATAAGACTTCTTAAGGTGCAGAGTTCAGAATCAGTTGAAGATTTTTCCAGTTGTGTAAAGTGACTCTGTGGGATGTCAGGGTCAAAAGGAACCTTTTTCCCCCCTTTTAAAGGAAAGAAAGTACTTATTTATTGTTATTGAGCTTTTAATAATAGAAATCAAAGCAGACATCATTATTCCCCTTAACATTCTGAATCCAGATAAACAATTTCTGAACTCACTGTCTGAGGCCACCAGGTGGGATCTGCTGCAGGAGGACCACCAGTGTCTGAAGAGGGCTGGTGGGTTCTGTGTGCAGGACTGAGATTGGTGGAGCTTGTCTGTGCCACATGCATAATGGCAGGGATGGCTTTCTGAGTTTCCAGGTTCTTAAATTAAAAAGAACATCACACTGAATGTCTCAGGTTTCCTTTTTTTTTTTTCTTGTGTGGTGAAATTGGTAAATGAGGATGGCAGGAAGGAGAAAAACAGTAGACAGTCTGTTTTCCATTCCTCTGAAGGTGCCTCCCAGGTTGACCATGACATTTCATGCCCTACTCCCAATCCAGGCATGATCCCTGCTCAGGAAAGTCTGACCAATTGCACCCACATTCCCTGTCCAGTGAGAGCTGCCCCAACTTCCAGCCTTTCCAGGGCCAGCCAGTCCCAGAGCCTTCCTACTCCCATTCACCTCTGAGGAGGTGCCCATGTTGTGAGATCAGGGACAGAGACTCCCCTCACCATCACCCCATTCACCTGGCCCTGGAGGTCTTTTCACTCATTTCTCTCCTAGGCAGAGATATCATGTCTGATTTAGCTCTGTTTCCTAAGGATATCAATAAATAATTGTTAGATTAAATAAATACCTGTTTTGGTAGTTGGATGGAGATAGAAAGTAAGAAGGGAAGGTAGGAAGAAAGAATGATGGAAAGATATATAATTTATGGACTAAGGCTTTATCTATCACTCTCTTTTTCTCTATCCACATGCCACATATGTATCAGTTCCATAAGGGACCCAATGTCTTCTAAATACTTAAGTACAATGATAGCCTGGTTTCCATTCTTTACTTTAGATCTCTGGGTGGCTGCTGAAGCTCCACCTATCACATTATCCAAGACGTCAGGTGGTGCACTAATCCAATCTCTTTCCAAAATATCACAAAGTTTCCCTGTAAGGTTTTCCAGACAACTCATATTTACATCCCATTGGCCACATGGAAAATCCTGGCTGCCTAAGATCCAGGAGAAGCAAGTATTTGTCTATCAAATGACTATAGCAGATGAGGTAAATTTAGAAGTTCAGGTTTGTGGGGTCTGCAAGCCAAAGGTGTGAACCACACTTTCCCGAGCCCAAGACTGGAAGTCCCCTGGGAGCAGAGGCCTTGTTTTATTCACTGCTGAGTTCCCAGGCCCTGGGATTTGAGGAACAAACTGGGTGTTTCTGAACAAATGTGAGTAGGAAGATGCTTCCCTGTCTGGGATTTTCACAGCAATAAACACACCACATGGGTCCTGATTGTGCAGCCAGAGACAGTAAGAGCAATTCCATGCCCCTGTGTCCCCTTCTCTGACAACCAGGGACCACCCACAGAACCATCTACCACATAGGGACATGTGTGTGTCCTCAGGTCAAAAACTTGGGGCATCTCAGATCCAGAAGCAGCAGGACTTGCTTTTGGATTTCTTGGAGTGGGTGAGGGCAAATGACAGGCTAAATGTCACCCCTAGAGCTTAATCTTGACCCTGAGGTTGGGACACACCATAGAGGACCTGTTTTAAAAAAATTAAAAGACTAATTGGTCCATTGCATACTGGAGATGTTGTTGTTGAATGAAAAAGTCAAGTACAGAATAACACACACACAATAATCTGATGTGCTCTGGCTGGACCCCTCATCCTGGTATCAGCCTTTTACCCTCTGCAGAGAACAAATGAGGTTGCAAGGAGTGGGGAGTGGGCAGTAGGTGGAGGGAAAGTGGATCTGGAGATCTCCCTGATTCTCCAACAGCTCAACACCCTCATTCTGATTTGAGTCTCTCCCAGTCCATCCCTGCCTCACCCACAGCCACTGAGATTTTACAGGGAATCTCTGGCTGGTTCTCACTGCAGACTGGGGATTTGTCTTCCCTGGTTTAAGTCAGTTAACACTTGTCAATCTGTGTCCTGGCTTCCAGATGTGTGCTGTCCTCTATAGTCCTGTCCCTGCCATCCTTATTGGTGAACATGTATTTTAATCTGATACAGTTTTCTTGGGGTTTAAGGCAGCCGCACATCTTAGGTGTGTGTCACTCACTTTCAGTCCAGCACCTTGAACTGATCCCAACTGGGTGATTTTCTCCATCAACCCACAGGCTCTGCAGAAACAGGTCCCTTGTGATGCTGTCACCACCCCATCAGCCACCATGCACAGTGGCAGAATGAACCTTAGGACTAGAATTTGTGTGATAGTTGGGGGGGGGTGGGGTGATGAGAGAGAAAGAGAAACATGTAAAATCTTCTGGGAAGAAACTTCTGTTGTTGACATTTTATTAATCATTGAAGAGTTATTGAAGCATGAAGAGGGACTTGCAGGGGCCTCCCTCCAAAAAGGCTGTTGGTAGTAAGGCATGGTGTGGTTTCCTCAGGTCTTGGGCTTAGGAGGTTTTTTACCTTGGATATGGGGATTTATAGCTTTCATTAACCTTGGAAAGTTTTTGACCATTCTTGACTCTTTTATTTCTTCTCCATTGAGGATTCTCATTCCATGTGCTCAGCATTATCTGCTTGATTTTATCTCACTAAACATTTATACATTTTGCTTTTCTTTTCCTCTTCCTTTCCTTTTATGGGATTTTTTTTTCTTTTGCATTTTATCTTTATTTTTTTCTATAGCTATAGCATCAAGGTCACTAATCTTTACTTCTGCAAACTTAATCTTCTGCTGATGCAATCTAGGGTCATATATAATATAAAGGAATAGTGTGAGTGACCCTCCTATCACACTTTGCTGCATTTTATTGGATAGAGGCCAGTTGGCATTTTCATCCAGATAGGAGGGGTTTTTGCAAGTGTGTTTGCACATTGGGGTCACCATGTTCCCAGCCCATGAACACAGACCTTTTTTCCCCATTGAAATCAATTTTTCATCTCCTATGAGAAAGTTCTGTAAATTTTGTGGAGGGCATGAATAAAATTCTGCACTTGCTCCTACCCTTTGTGGATCTCACCCCTCACCCCAATCTTATTTCAACATCTCAACCAGGGTATGCTTCTGCAATGATCTAAAATTAGCCCTGACCCCACACTTCTGACCATTTTATGAGCCAAATCTTTTTCCTCTTTTCACGTATTTCTTAGGATGCATTCAGCATCAATGTCTCCTCTATCTTCCACTAGCAAGCCCTGAACAACATTGCCATATGGTGCCATATTTTCCTTAAAATGTCAACATATAGCATATTATAATGACTGAGTGCAGAAGTAGACCTGAAAGTTCAACAATCTTTATGTCAGACAATAAAGACATTTGCAAAGAATCTTAGTACTCCCTTTAGAGAATATTTTTTAATGTTGGAAAACATAACAAATTTCCATTTAAATATGCTATTTATATTTAGATGTGATGGGTTTAGTATTATTGTTTAACTTTTACATATTTAATATGGCAGATATTCAACATGAACAGAATGTTTTGGGGATACTCAATAATTTTGAAGGTTATAAAGCTGTCCTGATGACAAAACATTTGACTGCTGTTGCAATAGGAAGGAGGGTTACAACAAATATAAAAGGATATTTTTTCCCATGTGGACAGAAGGTTGGTAACAATTCTTTTCCCCTTATATTTTTATCTTGTTACTGGATCTTCTGGAAGCACTGCTAACACAACCACTGTGTCCCCTGGAATAGTTAGTAGGAGCCATGCAATTATCTCTCTCTTATTTCCAATGGATTCTCTGAAATTTTGCAACAAAATCAATCATAACTAGAAATATTTATTTTTGACTTTCCCATTGTAAAATTTTGTCTCTTTAGATTCTTTACCATATTTATTTTTCACATGAAATTGTGATGTCAGCAACATGCAGACTCCTGCAAATAGTCCAAGAGAGTAGAGAAATGCAGGATGTGGGCAAAGCTGATGTCTGGAGAGGAGAAATTTGAGTTTGGAGTTGGGGATTTTCCTGGGGTCTCTCCATGTCAGATCTCACTGTTCCATTCCCTGGTTCCAAATCCAGAACCACACTCCAGACTGATGTGTCTGAGCTTGTCATCTCCTCTGCCACTCCATTTCTGAGGTCTGTCCTTGGGGTACGTGCTGCTTGTAAGACCACCTCTAAATAATGCATGAATAAAAGCAACAGAGGTCAGAAAAGACAAAATTGCCCTCTTATCTTCTAAAGAGAAAACAGAATTATCATGTCTTTATAACAAAAATTTCCTTCCCAGCACCAAGCCCCTATTAAGAAGTTACTAAGATGACCTCAGACCTCTTTCCCCCTTTGTTCAGAGATCACATTTCTGAAGTTGTTGGATAAGTGGTCATGGGGCAGGCAGTGATCCTGAAAGTTTGCCCTCAGAACTTTCTCACCACAATCTCAGCATCATCATCCCCATTCCCGGTAGACTCAGCTTTACAGGCAGTTTCCCAATCACTGATTGATGCAACATCCTCATTTAAACTCTCCATGTCTTCTTTTTCTCTAGGAGACCCTTTAATCTAAAACTTTCCATTTGGGTGAAAGAGAAGATTTCACGTGAAGGAGGGGAGCTCAGGCCCAGGTTCTCAGGATGTTCAGAGGTAACTGGTGCTGAGGACAAGCCCAGCATCCTTATGCAGACCAGGAGGTGGGTGTGAAGGGAGCCCCTGGACAGGCACCCACAGGGGAACCACAGGGTGCCAGCTGCTCTCTGGTCTCAGCTCCATGTACATAACCCGGGGACAGGCACGATCCCAGCAAGATTCCATTTGATGTTCCTCTCTCCAGAGTGTACACTCCTGGGGCATATACTCAGGATTCATCCTTCCAAGACATCTACTAAGTCCCCAGGTCCCTGGGGTTGGTCCCCTGCCCTCCTCCAGGGCTGGTGCCTTCTCCAGGTGCAGGAGGTAACATTGTCCACCAGGGGGCACTGTGGGCCCAGAAATGGCTGCTGTGGAGAGTCCCACAGAAGGAAGATGGGGCTGGGGGCTGGGCCACAGTGAAATGGGGGAACTGTGAAGCAGGTTACAGAGGTGGGACATGAGAGCCAGGGCTGGGGTTTGCCATGGGGAAAGCACAAGTTTGTAAGTCAGGTTGTGACAGGATGGGAGGGATGTTTTCAGGTTCCCTGCAGCTGCTGTGGGGACAGTGCCTTTAGGGGACATGGCAGGAAGCAGGAGGACATGGCAGGAGCCCCTGCCCCTCCTGCTGATGCTCCTGACTTGCCCCTTGGTGGCAGAGGACAGATCTGATGTGGGATAGTAGGTGGCATAAGCAGGACTTGCTTTGGGTTTGGATACAGGTTTGTGGGAAAGGAGGGGACAAAATTCATTCCTAGAGCTTGGTCTTGACCTCTGAGTTTGGAAGGAAGGAGTGAGGAAAAGGATGAAAAAAAGTTTTAAGAAATCTTATTGGACACATTGCAATTGAAATATTTTTGAAAAGAAATCTAGTACAGAATAATATGAATGTGCAATATAGTCCTATTCACATGAAATCATGAATATGTGTAATATTCATTTGATAACTGCTTGAAATTGACTTTCATGGTCTTGATACTCTGGGGTGCAGGGGATAGCATTGTGAGCACCTCCCTGTGACTGCTCCTTATTGGAGCTAATCTATATTTATATTGGCAAATGTCCTTGTGGATGAGTATGGGGTTTGGTCACTAAAGAGCAGGGCCCTGGGGAGCACAGGGGCTGGGGGGCAGGACTGCCCATAGGGAAGCTCCCTAATGTTCTGGGAGGCAGCAGGGAGAGGGAGGGGACTGGGTCAGGGGCAGGGGGCCCTTGTGTAGGCACCAGGGTCTCTCCCACAGGCCTGGGGCTCACACAAATCTGCAAGGGCTGGGAGAAATGTGGGTGCTCA
Source organism: Choloepus didactylus (assembly GCF_015220235.1). NCBI lineage: Eukaryota > Metazoa > Chordata > Mammalia > Pilosa > Megalonychidae > Choloepus > Choloepus didactylus. The sequence continues at coordinate 362,820 of NW_023637591.1, forward strand.
GTGGCCTGAGTGACTGCACAGCAGCTCTGTGTCCCTGGGGAGCAGTCTGAGAGCCCTTTCAGAGTGGGCAGTGACAAGAATGAGCAAATTTGCATGAAGTCCCCTCCCTACTCACAGCCAGGTGGCCTGGTGGATAAAGTCCCCGAGGCTGCCCTGCCCACCTGTGGGTGTCGGGGCAGAGCTCTCCACCATGGCCTGGGCTCCCCTCCTCCTCATGCTCATCACTCACTGCACAGGTGAGACACCCCAGTATTGGACAACGGGGGACTCCTTTGTTCCTTCCCAAGCCCACTTGGAGCCTTGGTTGTGAACTCACTGTCTTTCTTTTCCTTCTCGGGGTCCTGGGCTCAGTCTGCCCTGACTCAGCCTCCCTCAGTGTCTGGGTCCCTGGGACAGACGGTCACCATCTCCTGTGCTGGAAGCAGCAGTGACATTGGGGGTTATAACTATGTGGACTGGTACCAGCAGCACCCGGGCACAGCCCCCAAACTCCTCATTTATGAGGTCAATAAAAGGCCCTCAGGGATCCCTGATCACTTCTCTGGCTCCAAGTCTGGGAACACAGCCTCCCTGAGCATCTCTGGGCTTCAGCCTGAGGATGAGGCAGATTATTTCTGTGCATCACCTTCCAGCAGTGCCACTCTCCACAGTGGTCCAAGTTCATGGGGAAGCGAGACCAAAACCTCCCTCTTTGAGATCTGCTGTCTCTTTGGTTCACCAGCAGGACTGCAGGGGCTTCCATAATTTAACCCAATCAAAATGTTGTTGCTCCTTAAAATGAACTTGAAAACAGAAGCCTTTACTCAATATCTTGACTTGGGAAAATCAAAATAAAAGATCCCTCCTTCCTCTGACTTGGCCCGAGGCTGCAGGTTTGATTTAGCTCTTCAGTGGCAGGAACAGAGGAGGGACAGTTGTCTCATTCCGCCTGAGATGATTCAGGGCCACCTGCTCTGTGATGTTTTCTCTGCACCTCTGGGTGGGCTCATGCCCTGCAGACCCAGTGACCCAGAGCTCCGTCCATTCTCCCCCCTCTGCTACCTCTCAGAATCAATAAATGAATCACATGATCCACATATTAGATGCCTCTTGCTGAATAACTAATTACCACAATTCCGGCAGCTTCTATTTACTATCTCCTGGCCTCACCATGTCAGGGGTCTGGGCTCCATCTCCTGGGTCCTCTGCTCAGGGTCCTCCCGGGCTGGAGTCCAGGTCATGGACAGCTTCCCCCTCACCTGGAGGCTGACTGGGGGACTCTGCTCCATCTCCTCAGCAGGACTCATTTCCTCAGTGCTGTGTGGTGGGGTCCCCAGCTTTCTGTGAGCTGTGGGCTGTCAGTCTCCCTCTGCTCCTGGGGGGGCCTCAGCTCCCAGCCATGTGGTCCCCTCCCAGGGGAAGTTCCCAGCAGGGCCCTTTGCTTCTTCAGGGCCAGCAGGAGAAGCTCCCTCTCCAGTTCACTAGGAGAGTCTTATAGAATGTAGCCTGCTCACGGGAGCCATGTCCCATTGCCCTGCCAGGCAGGGTAGACAAGGGGAGGGGTCCCTCATCTTTGTCACACTGTATTGATTAGATGCAGATCACAGGTTCAAGTCACATTCACAGTGGGGGGTTATGCAAGGGAGTGAGTCACTGGAGCTATCAATGGGTTCACCCTCCACAGTCCTTGAAAAGAAACCTTTTTTCCTGTTCAAATATACTTTGAAGCCTGCTATAAAAAGTCACTGCAAATTTGCTGAGCAAACAGTGAGAACTAGGAGACTTGGGCTCTGTTCTTTCAGTGTCCCTCCCTCCCCCATCCTTCCATCTCAGCCATGTAAAATGGGGGAACATTTCTTTCACCACCCCCCCTGCCCTCTGAGACTAGCCCTCCCTTCCACTCTCTGACCACTGTCCTGAAACCACCTCTGGCTCCTTCACTCACCCCTTTCTTAGGATGTGCTCACTACAATGGCTGCTCCAGCCTTCAGTAAGAAACCCCAGGGACATGACCATAAGGGTCTTGATTTTCCTCATATACTTCAACCAAAAGAAATATTGTAACCAACTGAATGCAGGAGACATGAAAATCCAACTGACTAGCATTGGCCCAACATTAAAGAGGCTGCAAAAATATAAATGTACCACACTTTATGCTTATTTTTCATTAATTTTGGAAAATGTGACTAGTTTTCCTAAAAATGTGTTCATATTTAGATACAATGGCTTAAATATATACATTTATAAATTAACTTAAAATCAGTATTTCACTTCTTCCATTTTAATTAATGGGTTAACTAAATATTGATAGATATTGCTTACATGAGAAATACCCTTTGAAATAATCAAGAATTTTGAAACCATGACCAGTCCTAACATCTAAAACTTTGAGAAATGCATAACCAGGAAGGAAGCTCACATAAAAGGGCAGTGTTTTTCTCAGCTGGTGGCAGATTTGTTAAGAGTTTCTTCTTCTTTCAGTGCATCTGGTTGGGGGCTCTTGAGCAAGCCCTCCTCAGGCAGTTTGGGAAGTGGGGGTAATAAGCACCAGCCCCTCTCTCTATTCATTCTTTCCACTTTTCTGAGGGTGTTCCAGTTTGATGAAGCTTCACTGTAGAAAAGCCAGTGGCATCTGGGCTTCTTCTGTCACGTGGGAAGGCACATGGTGATGTCTGCTGGTCCTTCTCTCCTGGGTTCCAGTTTCAAAAGGGCTTTCTCCAAAATGTCTCTGGGCATTTCCTAAGTGTCCCTCCAAACATCTCAGTCTGTGTCAGCTCTCAGCTCTCTTAAAGGGTCCAGGAAACTAATTAAGATCCACCCTGGATGGATGTGGTCACATCTCCATGGAAAAATCTAATCAAAAGATCCCACCCACAATAAGTCTGCCCCACAAGATTGGATTAAAGAACATGACTTTCCTGGGGGACATAATAGATCCAAACCAGCACAGAGGGTTTAAAGCTAAATCAATCAGTAGTGTAAAATACATATCTTTTTGGTTCTCTGTGATAAAACTTTGTCCATTTTAATTGTTTTTATTGTCTCATTTTTAGCATAAATTTCCCAGAACAATTTTTAATATCAGTCATGATTTAGCAACACACATATCAGTTGATGAGGCAAAGAGCATAAAGAAACACAAAATGAGGAAACTTGAAGTGCGGTTCCTGTAGGAATAAGAGAGAAACAGGGCTCTGGTGATTCCCTGGGTCCTCTCCCCAGTAGAGCCCCAAACCACCACTCCCACATGCTGTTCAAACCCAGGCCTGTACCCCAGCCTGATGGCATATGAATTGGTCATCAATCTAACCCTTCATTACTGTTTTCTTCACTGCTTCCAAGAATCCATTTAATAAAGGAACCATTGTAAGAGACAGAAGTCTTTAGTAGTAATGGATGGCCTCTCATATTTTGAATGGAAAGCAAAGTCCCATGTCTCTATGGAGAAATTCCACCTATGAACACCTTGTCCTCACTGTGAACAATTCATGAGGCATCTTCAGAAGTCCTCCTGGCATTGTTCAGGGGCCAGGTCTTAACATCTAGAAAAGTGGACCCATGGGACACGTAGAGACAGTAGAAGATTGTTCCCAGTCATTCTCACCTCCACACTCCATATCCTCCCCAGTTTCCATGAAAAGCCAGTGAACCTGCATTTCTGCATCAGTGAGTGACACAGTGTCCCTGTTTTAGTCCACATCACTTTCTAGGGATCCATTCAGACAAATTGTCTTGGTCATGCTGAAAAGCCATTTCCTCTGGAAGGAAATGAGATCAGAGTCCAGGATCTTAGGATGTGCAGAGCTCAGGGGTGCAGAGGACAGGCCCAGGGTCAATGAAGGCAGGAAGCCAGTCTGAGGGGAGCCCCTGGACACCAAGCCCAAAGCAGGGGGATGTCAGCTGCTCTTGGCTCTCACCAAATTTACAGAAGCTGGAGAAGACCCTATCTTGGCAACATTCCTCTAGATTTCCCCCTTTCCACAGTGAACAAACCTTGGTCTTCCATGGGTTTTTCTCCTCCAAGCCTTTTCCAATCCCCAGCTCACTTCCCTGCCTCCTTTCCTTCAGGGCTCTTCCTGTCTAGTTTCTGAGAGGATCTTGCCACCAAGGGGCACTGTGAGACCAGAAATATCAGCTGTGGAGGGTTTCTCAGAAGGAAGGTGGGGTTGGGGCTGCACCACAGTGAACCAGGGGAGGATGATGGAAACGTGAGATGCAAGAAGTAGGGGTAGGGATTTACTAAGAGAAAATATAAATGTTTACATCTGGTTGTGCCATGACCAGAGGGATGTTTTCAAGTTCCCTGTAGTTGCTTGGTTGTCAGTGTACGTGGGGGAGTGAAATGGGAAGCAGGGGTCACTCATGCTCATTTGTGGAGCTCCTGACTTGCACCTGGATGGCAGTGGGCAGGGCTTATCTGTGTCATTGCTTGAAGCTGTTATTTATTCATATTTTAAGGGTCAAAAATATTCCATTTAGGCATCTACCACACTTCTTTATCCATTTATGAATTGATGGACTCTAAAGGTCTTTTGTCCCTTCCTCCATGACATGATCAAGGGATCCTTTCTGTATGAAGGGTTTTGGTATCCTATCTCTATAATCACTTCAAATGAAATAATAGGAAACACAATCAGTTCTCCACTCCAGGGCTCTCTCCAGGAGAGGGTGAAGGCTGCATTGCCATGTCATACTTTGAGCCTCCTGGAACCCCATGTTGAGGGACATCTATCTTCCCTTCTACTTGCTGTCTGGACAAGCCCTGGATGGGATGGACAGGGCAAGGCAGGAGGTCCTGGGCCTCAGCATCATCAGGTCAGCATGAGATGGATTTTGTTTTTGTCTTGGCTCTGTCCTTTTCCAGATGCTTTTTTCAGGATTCTAGTGAGACAGATCTTTCACTTTGTACTCATCAGATCTCATAGAAACTTTCTCCAGTTCTGCATTTGTCCTATGTCAGGGTTCTATGTGGTTAAGGAAAGAAAGAAATTGAGTTGCAATTCATCTTTTCTGTATTTTTTCTATTATGGTGCAATGTACCATATCTAAAGGAGAGTGGGTGAAATTAATATTTACAGCTAAAACAATTATCAGAAATGTAAACACATCCATGCATTCCTGCATCTACCTCTGCCCCTGCTCCCAAGCAAATCCATCTCCCCAAGCAAACAGGATCATGAACTTGGCATTGGCCCTCTATTACTTTTCTTTACATTCTTTCCACATAGAGACATCTCCCCAAATAAAATTCTTGCAGATTTGAATTAGTGCATATCAACCCACTCCCCACCTCCCCAGAAAAATTCAGTTGAATAAGGAACAGGCAATGCGTCTTTAAATGAGGACAACAGAGACAATTAAGCTTAACTGAGACTCAGGGTCAGTGTCTACTGAGCTTCCCTGGGGGTTTCCCAGACCCCTTCTGTAGAAGGCAGGTGAGGCCACAGGGAATGAGATAGGGACCCCATTGTTTGGCCTCTGGCATTGGTGGGGTACAGGCCACCTAACCAGCTCCTGACAGGAACCTCAGCAGGACATTAGTTGCCCCATATTTCATGCTGCTTATGTCTACACAGTCTCCAGGAGTGGTCTGAGAACCCTGATAACATTTCTTTGGAAGGGGAAAAGATGATTCCAGGCTGATGTGGGGTCAAGATATGCAGGAGAAACAGAACATTCTTCAGGTCATAACCAAGACAAGCCTAGTATAGGTGGGGAAGTTCAGATGACAATCCTTGAAAATCCACACACAACCAGGTAGCCCATTGTTGGGTTTCCATGATGGTGTCATTGCCTCTAGCACCTTGGCAAAGCATCAGTCTCTGACATCAGCCTTTCCATCCCTTGCATTTCAGGGAAGAATCTGGCTCACAGACAATGACTGGAGGGAGGGAGCCACAGAATCAGAAGAAGGAGGCTCACAGTAGTCTCTTATGAAACACCCAAGCCAACTCTCTCACCACCATCATTCAGGTAATTTCTCCATAGAAACATCTCAGGGCAGTGGTTTTCATTTTTCATATGTGGGCACAAAGGCTGAGAAAGGACTGGTCACTTAGACTAGAGTGGAAAGGGCAGAATATGGAGAAGCAAGACTCTGGGACATTTGACCCCTGCCTGTTGCTCCTACTCACCCCCAAGGGCTCCCTGAGTGGTGTGGGATTGCCCCAGCTTTAGTGGGATTTGACAGGCAGATGCTTCAGCCCCAATGGGGTGGGCAAAGCTGCACTGGGGGAGACCCACTCACATTAACTGTTGGGACATTCAACTAGACAAAATCTAAAGAAAGAGCAGGGGGTTCCTTGTGGGTGGGCAGCCCCTCTCCTCACAGCCATGGACCCACAAAGGGTCTGGGCCCAGCCAGGGGCCTCAGGGGAGTTTCCCCACCTGAGAGGGGCCCTGAGGCACAGCCCTTGCCCAGCAGGGAAACAGCTCCTCAGGGCCTTCCCTCCCATGGGTCAGGACAGGGGAAGGGAACCACTTCCAGTGAGAGCCACAGTGAGCAGCATGCAGGGCTCTTCTTTCTGAGGAAATGGCTTTCATCAGACACCCACCAACTTTTCTTTCAAGGTTCTTAAGGTAGAGTTTATCAAGTTGACTGTCCTATACAAGTTAAAAATGCAGTTTTGAATTTGATAAACATCAGATTGGATTTTGATGTTTCATTCAGAAGTTGCTGTCAGTTCCAGGGGAGGGCTCAAACCCCATATAAGGATGATGTCTCTGGGAGATAAATAATTTCCAGAAACTTATTAAGGTTACCAGTTTCTGCACCCCAGGAAAAGTGAAGTTGGAGCCATGATCTAAACAAATCAAAAAGAGCAAGTTCATGTCTAAAATATCCAAACCATCCCCAGGGAATGGGGTCAAAGACACCCATCCTGAAAACAACACCCACTGATGACCTCATGGTGTCCCTGGGTCAGGAGTTCAGGCTCTGCTTAGTGACTCGTCTGCTCAGGGTTCTGGGGCCTCCTCAGATTCTGGTCAAGGTAATGGTCACCTGTGATCTGTCTTAGAGTCTACCCTGGCAAAGAAGCTTCTCTGTTCTTTGGAAGAATCCATTTCCTTGTTGCTGTTGGCTGAGGCCCTGGCTCTTTGCAGACTGTGGGGTCCCATTCCTCCCCTGCCCCTGGGGGAGCTCAGGGCCCCCTGCCTCATGGCCCCTCCATATGGGGAAGTTCTCATAGTATCAGCACTTCTTCGGGGCCAGCAGGAGATGCTCTTTCTCCAGTTTTCAAATATGGGGACATATAAACATAGAAGATAGTGTGAGTGGCCCTCCTGTTACATTTGCTGTACTTTATTGGTTCAAAGCCAGCTGACACTTTCATCCAAATTTGATGGGAGGGGTTTTTGCAAATGTATGACACATTGGAGTCACCATGTTCCCACTCCATGAAAACAGAACTTTTTACCCATTGAAATCCATTTTTTGGTCTCATGAGAAAGTTCTGTTAAGTTTTGCTGAGGACACAGATAAAATTAGGAACTTGGTCCTACCTTTTCTGGATCTCACCACTTGCCCCATCCTTATATCAGAATCTCAACCTGGGAACATTTCTGTGATCGACAGATGATCTGTTCAAAACCATCCCTGCCCTCACTGATCTGCCTTTGTTTTGAACCAAATCTTTTTCCTTTATCACTTATTTCTTGTGATGCATCCAGCATCACTGGATCAACTATTTTCCACTAACAAGGCCAGAATGACATTGCAGTATGGTGACATATTTTCCTAAAAATATATATGGCATATTGTAATGACAAAATGCAGAAGTAGACCTGAAAATCCAACTATCTATTTTTCCAGACAATAAAGAAATGTTTTAATAGTTCTTTTAGAAGGGTTTTTTTTTTTTAATTTGGAAAATAAAACTAATTTTAGTTAAAATATGGTATTTATATTTAGATGTGATAGGCTTAGTTTTATTGTTTAATTTTAAGAAATATTTCATATGGTAAGTATTAGTGGACTTTAAAACATGAACATATTATTTTGGGGATGCTCAATATTTTTTAAGATTATAAAGCTGCCTTGACAACAAAATGTTTGAGTACTGTTGCCCAAGAAAGGAGGCTTACAACAGATTAAAAAATGGAGTTTTTCCCATGTGGACAAAAGGTTCCTAATAATTCTTTTCTCCTTATATTTTTATCTTATTACCAGATCTTTTGGAAGCCCTGCACATCCCCTGGAATGGTTGGTAGCAAGCATACAGTTATCTCTCTCTACCCATTCCCTGTGGGTTCTCTGAAGTTTTGCAACTAAATCAATCATAAGTATTAATATTTAGTTTTGACACTTCCATTGCCAAACTTCATCTCTTTTAATTCTTCTCCTTCTTTATTTTTTAGTATGAATTTATGAAATTATTGTTAAGAACTGTGATGTCAGGAACATGCAGCCTCCTGAAAACAGGCCAAGAGAGTAGAGAAATGCAGGCAAACCTGAAGTGTGGAGATGAGTATTTTGAGCCTGGAGGTGGGGATTTTCCAAGCCTCACCTCCATAATGATGCTCAAGAGATACCATTCCATTCTCTGATACCAAATCCAGGCTGCACTCCAGACTGATGCATCTGAACTTGTCATCTCCTCTGCCACTTCATTTTTGAGGTCTGTACTCAGGAGGTATGCTGCTTGAAAGACCAGCTAAATAACTTTTATAAGAGAAACAGAGATCAAGAAAAGCAAAATTTTCCTCTTAACTTCTAAAAAGAAAGCAGATTTCTGGCATCTTTTTAACAAAAATTTCCTTCCCAGCACTGCAGACCATATTGAGAACAATTACTGAGGTGACTGAGAACTCCTTCCCCTCTAGTTTAGGGACTTCAGAGCTTAAGGTGTTGGACAATGAGATGTTGGGTGGACAGTGGTGCTGGATGATTGTACTCAGAACATTCTCACCCCCAATCTCTGCATCACCTCCCCACACCTATTGCATTTGGCTTGACATGCAACTTCCCACTCACTGAATGACCAACATCCTCATTTAAAGTTTCCATGCCTTATCTCTCTCTAGGGTCCCTTAAATCCATGTCTTTTGGGTGAAAGGGAAGTTTTCACATGAAGGTGAGCTCAGGCCCAGGTTCTCAGGATGTTCAGAGATAACTGGTGCTGAGGACAAACCCAGCATCCTTATGCAGACAAGGAGGCAGGTCTGAAGGGAGCCCCTGGACAGGCACCCACAGGGGGAACCACAGGATGACAGGTGCTCTGTGGTCCTAGCTCCATGTACATAACCCAGGAACAGATGCCATCCCTGGGTTTTCATTTCATGTTCCTCTCTCCAGAGTGTACTCCTTGGACCTCTCCTCAAGTTTCATCCTTCCAAGGCCTTTTCTAAAGTCCAGGCCCCTGGGTTTGGTCCCCTGCTCTTCTCCAGGGCAAGTGCCTTCTCCAGGTGCAGGAGGTTATGTTTTCCACTAGAGGGCACTGTGGGCCCAGAAATGGCTGCTGTGGAAGGTCCCGCAGAAGGGAGATGGGGCCGGGGGCTGTGCCACAGTGAAACAGGTAAACTATGAAGGAGGTTAGGGAGGTGGGATGTGAGAGCCAGGGCTGGGGTTTGCTAAGGAGGAAAGCACAAGCATGTAAGTGGGGTTGTGTCAGGTCCTGAGGAATGTATTCTAGTTCCCTGCAGTTGCTGTGGGGACAGTGTCCTTAGGGGACATGGCAGGAGGCAGGAGGACACAGTGGGAGCCCCTGCCCCTCCTTGTTGATGCTCCTGAACTGCCACTTGTTGGCAGTGGCATAACTTAGGAAGGACAGGAGGTGGCATCAGCAGGACTTGCATTTGGTTTGTAGAGGGGTTTGTGGAAATGGAGGGCCCAAAGGCCACTCCTAGAGCTTGGTCTTCACCTCTGAGTTTGGGAGGAAGGAGAGAGGAAAAGTTATGAGAAAAACATTTTTAAGAAATTTTATTGACACATTAGAATTGAAATGATAATTTTTGAAAAAATCTAGTACAGAACAAAAGGTGCCATACAGTCCTATTCACAAAAGTATGAATTTGTGTGCATTCTCCATTTCCTGTATTCATTCAACAACTTTTTGAAAATCTCCTTGATAGACTTGACACTCTGGGATACAGGGATAGAATCCTGAGCACCTCCCTGTAACTGCCCCTACTGGAGTTAATTTATATTTATATTGTTAGATGCCTTTGTGGTTGACATTGGAATTTGATCACCAAAGAGCAGGGCCCTGGGGATCACAGGGGTGGAGGAGGGATGATAGTCCCTGGGGGAACTCTCTTTTGCTCTGGGAGGCCCTGGGGGCAGTACTGGCCCAAGTCAGGGACAGGGAGCCCTTGTGTAGGCCCCAGGGTCACTCCCATGGGCCCTGGACTCACACTGCAAGGGCTGGGGGAAGGGTGGGGCTCAGTGGCCTGAGTGACTACACAGCAGCTCTGTGTCCCTGGGGACCAGCCTGAGAGCCTTTTCAGGGGGAGCACATCTCTCAGCCACACCCTCTTGGCTGAGGCCCAGGAGGCAGGACATAGTGTAGTTTCCACCTCAAGGCTCATTCACCATAGGGGGCAGTGACAAAAGTCAGGGCTCAGTGAGCTGATTTGCATGAAGTCCTCCCCCAACACCCAGGCAGCCTGGGGGATAAAGTCCCTGCTTCTGTCCTGTCTACCTGTGGGTCTCAGAGGGCAGAGCTCTGGGTGCCTCCACCATGGCCTGGGCTCCCCTCCTCCTCATGCTCCTGGCTCACTGCACAGGTGAGACAACCCATTATTAGTTCATGGATGATCCATCCCTTTACTCCATCCCAGGCCCACTTGCAGCCTTGGTTGTGAACTCACTGTCTTTCTTTTCCTTTTCAGGGTCCTGGGCTCAGTCTGCCCTGACTCAGCCTCCCTCAGTGTCTGGGTCCCTGGGACAGACGGTCACCATCTCCTGTGCGGGAAGCAGCAGCGACATTGGGGGTTATAACTATGTGTCCTGGTACCAACAGCACCCGGGCACAGCCCCCAAACTCCTCATTTATGAGGTCAATAAAAGGCCCTCAGGGATCCCTGATCGCTTCTCTGGCTCCAAGTCTGGGAACACGGCCTCCCTGAGCATCACTGGGCTCCTGTCTGAGGATGAGGCAGATTATCACTGTGCATCATATACAAGTAGCGACACTCTCCACAGTGGTCCAAGTTCATGGGGAAGTGAGACCAAAACCTCCATCTTTGATATCTGCTGCCTCTTCTTCCAGCAGCAGGGCTGCAGGTGCTTCCATATGTTAAACCCATTGAAAATGTTGCTTCTTAACATGAACTTGATAAGAGAAGCCAACACCCAAAGAATGTGACTTGGGAAAATTAAAATAAATTCTTCCTTCCTCTGAATTGGCCCAAGTTTGCTGATTTGATTTTGCTTTTCAGTAGCAAGAGCAGGGAAGGGACAGTGGCCCCATTTAGCCTGAGATGATTCAGGGCAACCTGCACTGCGGTGTCTTCTCTGCACCTCAAGGGGGAGGTATTCCACCAATTTGCCATACTAATTAGAAGCAAATCACCATTTAGAATCACATAGTGGGGGTAACGCAAGGAGGTGAATCACTGGGGTGACCAAAGTGTTCACACTCCACAGACCAAAAAAAAGGAATTTTTGTTTTCAAACCCAACTTTTTTCCTTTGATTTTTTAATGCAATTTTATTGAAGTATATTCACATACCATACAATCATCCAGAGTGTAGAATCATTCAGAGAAACATCATATAGTTGTGCATTCATCACCACAATCAATTTTTGAATATTTTCATTGCTCAAAAAAAAATAAGAATAAGAATAAAAATAGAAAAGAAAATGCAAAATATCCAATACCTCTGTCCCCATTATTCATTTACTTTTTGTCCCCATTTTTCGGCTCTTTTGTCCATACACTGGATAAAGGGAGTGTGGGCCATAAGGGTTTCACAATCATACATCCACACTAGTAAGCTATATAGTTATATGATCATCTTCAAAATTCAGGGATACTGGATTGCAGTTCAACAGTTTCATTTATTTCTTTCTGTCTATTCTAATAAACTAAAAATCAAAATGTAATATCTATATAATGCATAAGATTTACTTCCAGAATGACCTCTCAACTCCGTTTGTAATCTCTCAGTCACTGAAACTTTATTTTGTTTCTTTTCTCTTCCCCATTTTGGTCAAGAAGGCTTTGTCAAACCACAATGCCAAGACCAGGTTAATCTCTGGGAGTCAGGTCCCATGTTGCCATGGAGATTTAAACCCCTGGGAATCATGTCCCACATAAGGGGGTGGACAGTGAGTTTATCTGCAAAGTCAGCTTAGAGAGAGGGGCCACATGTGAGCAACAAAAGAGGTTCTCTGCTGGTGACTCTTAGGCAAAATTGTAAGTGGGCTTAGCCTCCCTTTTGAAGTAACAAGCTTCATAAGGCAAGCCCCAAGATTGAGGAGTTGGCCTGCAAAATTGTTAGTCCCCAATGGTTGCAAAAATATCAGGAATTCTCCATGTGGGGAAGTTTAATGTTTCCACATTATTTCCCAGTCCCTCAAGGGAGCTTTGCAGATACTTCTTACTCTCTACCCAAATTACTCTGGGATGTATCAGGATTTAATGCTAACCTGTGCAAACCAAACCAGCTCCCACCTCCTATTCAAGGTTCCATGTAATTATGGTGTTTAAATAAACTGATCATACAAGTTAAATTATATAGAGTGCTACAGAAAGTATAGATTTTGCACCAAATAAACAACTCTTCCTTTGGTATCACATAGACATTGAGGTTTTAAAACACAGTCAATATCAACCTTTTCCCTTTAGTCTGGTTTACCTTAGTTCTAGTCAAGTCCATTTTGTTCATATCTCTAGTTGAAGTCTGATCTCTTTTACAACCTCTAACATTTTCTGTATGGCATAATACTGACATTCATAACTGCTGAACTCTGGCTCTGAGTGTCAGGTGTCACACAGATACCCAAAATTTCTGGGACTGACCAGGTTATACACAAACATCCCAGCATCTCAGAATTTAGAGATAACTTCCTCAACTCATGATTAGGTGTGACTGCTGTAAGAGCTCACAATCTAGAGACCTTCACCACAAGCCCTCCCCTGAAAACTTATGTTCTCAGATTCAACTCTTAGAGTCCACATATCATAGTTAGTCCACATTAGTGGGGAATCATAATGTTTCTCCTTTTGATTCTGGCTTATTTCATTCAACATAGTGTCATGAAGTTCATTCACCTAGGTGCATACCTCACAACTTCATTTCTTCTTGCCACTGCTCACTATTCCACTCTATGTGTACACCACAGTTCACCATTCTGTTTATCAGTTGATGTACCCTTAGGTCACATCCATCCATCATGAATTGTGAATATGGCTGCCAATAACACCAGTGTGCAATATCCACTCATATCCCTGCTCTCAGTTCTTCCAAGTATATACCCAGTAACAGGGTTGCTGGACCATATGGCAACACCACTGATAGTTTCCTGTGGAACCACAACACTGCCGCAAAGATGCACTGCTTCATTCTACTTCCCATCCAACAGTGATTAGGTGCATCCCTCTTTACATTTTCTTCAGCACTTGTATAACTCTTTTTATTTTTTAACAATTTTATTCACATACCATACAATCCATCCTAAGTAAACAATCAATGATTCCCAGTATAAGCATATAATTATGCAATCACCAACACAATCTATATGAGGACATTCTCATCTCTTCACCCAAAGAAAGAGGAGAAATAGAAAAAAAGTAAGAATAAAAATTTAAAAGATAGGAGAAAAATAAGAGTATAATTCAATGAAAAGATCAGACAACATCACCACCACCAAGAATCCCATATCACTCCCTTATATCCCCCTCTTACACATGTTTAGCCATGGTATATGGCCTTTGTTACAAATAATGAAAGCATCTTAAAATGTTACCATTATCTATAAACTCTAGTTTGCAGTGATTGTATAGTTCCCTTATACCATCCAATTTTCAACATCTTGCAATGTTGGCATTCATTTGTTTTCCCTCATTTAAAAACATTCTTATATTTGTACATTTAATCACCATCATTGAGCACTCTGTAAAAGAGATCAGACTTCAATTAGAGATATGAACAAAATGGACTTGACTAGAACTAAGGTAAACCAGACTAAAGGGAAAAGGTTGATATTGACTGTGTTTTAAAACCTCAATGTCTATGTGATACCAAAGGAAGAGATGTTTATTTGGTGCAAAATCTATGCTTTCTGTAGCACTCTCTAGTTGCTAAGTTATATAATCCCAGTCTTTATCTTCTATCTTTCCTTCTGGGGTCATACATTCCCTTTGCCTTCCTCCTTCAACCATACTCACACTCATCTTTTTACAGAGTATTTACAATATTGTGTTACCATCACACTCTATTTTGCTATCCATTCCATTTCTGGATCTATACAATAAATCCTTTTGTACCTTCTGCTCCCTTTCATCATCAAATGCCCAATATCTAACCTCTTTTTATCTCCCAATAAGCTGTGTTCTCAGCTCTCAAATTTTGCTCATCAGTGTTAGTCCTTATTGGTGAGACCACATAGTATCCATCCTTTTCCTTCTGGCTAATTTCACTCAACATGCCTACTGTCTACCATTTTGTGTTTTGGATTTTTTAAGTCATATCTTATTTTATTTTTACTTTTTCCTCTCTCTCTTTTCTACCTTTACTGATAGTCTTCATTTCTACACTCCTCCAAACCTTTCTCTGTCCTGTATTTTCCTATCTGCCTGTACTGCTCCCTACAATATTTCTTGTAGACCATGTATCTTGTTTACACATTCTCTCAGTATCTGTTTGTCTGCAAATATTTTTAACTCCACCTCTTTTCTGAAGTACAGTTTTGCCATATATAGAATTCTTGGTTGGCAGTTTGATTTGTTTGATTAATAATCAGGTGGTTCAATTCCTGTATCTCAGTTGAAGTTCAAGTTTGTTCCTTTGACTCAGTTGTAGTTTCACTCTTCCTAGTGTGATCTGTAATTTTCTGTTATCTAGGCATCTGGTTTCCCTGATTACCCCAATGAGATTTTCCCAGACCAGAGGGTCCAGGTATCAGGAGGAGGCTGTATTCAGCATCATGTTTCCCTGAGGTTGAGACCCAGAAGATTATCAGACTTTCTGTGAGGCCTCTAGAATCTGTGCTATTCCTATCCTGCCCAGCAGGTGGTGCTTGTCCACCTGCAGCTCTCCACCAGTGTAAAGATGTGCAGTGTGTTTAATTCTTAGTGGATCCTGTCCCAGCCAGGGACTGTGGGTGTCAGAAGCCAAGCTTAAGCTGTTTCCACAGTTGCCCCCACAGGACCTGGGTTCTGAGATCTCAGAGGGAGGCCTGCCACCTGATCTCAGCCCCAACCCCTTTTCTTAGGGATGACAAGCCCTTTAGGGAATTGTCTCCTACACTTGAGTTTTTCCTTTGACGATCTTAACACCACCCTTGCCTGGGTCAGTGCTGACAATTGAAAATGCCCAAGGGTTCCTCTAATGAGCTACTTAGAATGAGAAATAAAGGAAAAAAGCAAGAAGACCCCTTTCCAGAGCCAGGACCCAGTTCACCAGGAAGGAACCAGAGTTGGTACCCAGTTCTCTGTGCCCCTTTTCTTGAGATACAGCCCTTTTCCAGTATTCTGAGCTCAGTGGACTCCAAAAGCCTCTGCATTTGTTTGTTTGTTTATTTATTTACTGATTTTTCCATCAGGCCCATGTCCTCCCTGCCAGGATAAACCTCTGGGTTTCTTTCCTGCTTTCTCTGGTTTTATCTGTGCTCATCGCATGTATTCAGTAGTCCAAATTTGTTAATTAAAACCACAATTGGGGCTTGGTTCAGCTATATTCTCTTGTGCCCAGCTGAGACTGCTTCTTTTAACCACAGCAATGTTTGCAACTCAGCCTGCCATGCTGGTAGGGGAGGGTCACCAGCTCGGAAGTTTGGGAAGCTTTACTCACAGTTCTATGCTGTGGTCTCAGGCATTCCACCCAATCCAGACTGGTGTATAATGTTGTCTGGTCACAGATTTCCCCCCATCAGTTGTTTCAGACTATTTTCTAGTTGTTCCTGGCTATTTACTAGTTGCTCTAGGGAATAAACTCCACTCCTCCCTATGCTGCCATCTTATCCCAAATCCCCAATCTAAGTTTTGCTAAATTATACAGTCCCAGTTTTTATTTGAAACCTATCTTTCTGGTGTCATACATGCCCCTAGCATTCCTCTTTCAACTATACTCACATTCAACTTTTTTTCCATTATATTTACAATATTGTGTAACCAACAAGTAGTATTGTGCTATCTGTTTTGGGATCTTTACAATCAATCCTGTTCAACATTTTGTACTCCTTCATCCTCAAATGCCCCTATTTGAGGGCATTTCCTATAGTGCAGGTATTTCCTGTAGTGCAGATATCTTGTTCACAAACTTTGTAATTGTCTGTTTGTCAGCGAATATTTTAAACTGTCCCTCATATTTAAAGGACAGTTTTGCCAGATACAGGAGTCTTGGTTGGTGCTTTTTCTCTTTCAGTATCTTAAATGTATCACCCCACTTCCTTCTTGCCTCCATGGTTTCTAAGAAATCCACACATAATCTTATCAAGCTTCCATTGTATGTGATAGATCACTTTTCTCTTGCTGCTTTCAGGATTCTCTCTCTGTCTTTGATGTTTCATAATCTGATTATTAAATGCCTTGGCATAGGCCTATTTGGATCTATTCTGTATGGGGTATACTGAACTTCCTGGATCTGTAGTTTTATGTCTTTCATAAGAGATAGGAAATTTTCATTGATTATTTCCTTTTTTATTGCTTCTGCCCCCTTTCCCCTCTCTTCTCCCTCTGGGACATGCATGAAACATTCATTCATGCATTTCATGTTGTCATTCAATTCCCTGAGACATTGCTCATATTTTTCCATTCTTTTCCCTATCTGTTCCTTTGTGTGTAGGATTTCAAGTGTCTTGTTCTCCAGTTCCTGTGTGTTTTCTTCTGCCTCTTGAGATCTGCTGTTGTACATCTCCAATGTGTGTTTCATCTCTGGTGTTGTGCCTTTCATTTCCACAGATTCTGCCAGTTATTTTTTCAAACTTTCAGTTTCTACCTTATGTTCACCAAAATTTTTCATTATACCCTTCATCTCTTTTCCCATATTATCCCTAAACTTTTTAAATTTATTTAGTTTTAGTTGTTTCAATTCCTGTATCTCAGTTGAAATGTAAGTTTGTTCCTTTGACTGGGCCATAACTTCAATTTTCTTAGTGCACATTGCAATTTTCTTTTATCTAGTCATCTGATTTCCTTGGTTACCTCAATCAGGTTTTCCTAGACCAGAATGTGCTCAGATCTCAGAAGAGGCAATATTTAGTATCAGATTTCCCTTAGGGTGTGTCTTAGAAGATTGACACACCCTGTGATGCTTCTAACTGTTGTCCTTTACCTAACATGCCCAGCAGGTGGCATCTGGCAGCCTGTCACTCCTGACTGGTGTAAGTAAGTGTGTCCCACTTAGTTTCTCTTTTGGCTGTTCTCCCCCAGGCTCTGATTCTTAATGGGTGGCTGGTAGTAGGGCTGGGCACCACCTCCTTCCTCTTAGGGAAGATATACCTCCTAGGGACTCATCATCAGCATTTAAATAGGTTCTTTGTCTCTCTGACTCTGCTATCTCCATCTATGTCTGCGTCAGAGTGCTGTGAACTGAAAATGGCTGTGTCATTCTCCACTGAGTCACCAAGGTTGGAGAGAGGAAAAGGGATAGTCCACAGCCGCTGCAGCTTCAACCACTGGCCAGAGGTAGCATCTAGTCTTCTGGGCTCCCCCTCCCAGGACAGAGATGTCATTCAGCTCTTTAAGGTCAGTCATCACTAGAAGCAACTGTCTGCTTGCTGGGGATCTGTAGCTTCTATTGAGTGGTCAATGTTTGTTAATTAAAACCACACTTGGAGCTGGACTGGGGCATATTTGCTTATTCAGAAAGTGCTGCTCTCTATCACAGCAAAGTTTTGCAGTTCAGACTGCCATGGGGGAAGGGGGCTCCAGGATCAGGTCTGCAGTTTTTACTTCCAGATTTTATGCTGTGATCTCAGGCATTCCTCCCAATCCAGGTTGGTGTACAATGTGTAGATACCCATGGTTGACCCCAAGAGTTATTCTAGATTATTTACTAGTTGTTTCTGGTTATTAGTTGTTCCAGGGGGACTAACTAACTTCCACTCCTCTCTATGCTGCCATCTTCCTGAGTCTTCTTCTCCTCCATTAATTTTTAATTTATATCATTTTGAGAAAGTTTAGGATTTACAAAATATTGAGAAGCTAGTACCGAGAGTTCCAGTATAGCTTGAACCCACTTTCCCCTATTATTAGCATTTTATGTTAGATGGTACATTTGTAATTATTAATGAGACAATGTTGGGACATTATTATTCATTGAAGTCCATATTCAGATTTTCTTAGTTTGTGCCTAACGTCTTTTTTTCCATGCCAGGGTTTCATAGCACACCACATGGCATTGCATCAATATATCTCTTTAGACTCTTATGGCCTGTGTCATTTTACCAGACTTCTCATTTTTTTTTTTTTTTTTGATGACCTTGATATTCTGAGGAGTACAGATCAAGTATTTTGGAGGCTGCCCAACTATTGAAATGTGTCTGATGTTTTCTTCCTGAAACAATTTAGCAGGAAGTCATAATGCACAACCCACAGTTACGCTCCTGCTTCCAGAAGCTGTAGCTTCATTAGTTATTTGGAAGTTTTCCATCTGGGAGATTTTTCTTTCCTCTCCCATTTTTAGATGTTTGTTTATTCTCTTCTTTGAACTTTTTATTGTAATAACAGCTATACAGCAGAAAATGTCCCATTTTAACTTCATTCAAGTTACAATTTGAAAGTATTAATTATATTCTCCATGTTGTTATACCATCACTGATATCCATTACCCCTAATTTCATCACCTCAAACAGAACCTACTCACCCATGAGGCTCTCACTCTCTCTTCCCACACTGCCTTCACACCCAGCCCCTAGTATCCTACAAATCACTTTCTAGCTCTAAGAAGATTGCTCCTTCTGGATATTTCCTCCTATATGAGAATCCATACAATATTTTATTTTATTGTAGCAATGTCTACATAATGCAAATTTCTCATATTAACCACTTTCATAATACTCCATTTTATGAAGAGGCCACAATTTGTTGGTCCATTCAATAGTTAATGAACATTTTAGCTGTTTCCATCTTTAGCCATTAGGCAAAATGCTACTGTGAATATTCTTACACAAGTGTTGCATATATATATATATTCTTTTCTCTTTGGTTGATACTAACAGCATGATTACTGGATCACTGTGCTTAACATATTCAGGATCTGTATCTTTCAGTAATGGTTGCAACATTGTTTAATCCCACTAACAAAGCTATTTTTTGGTTTGTTCCAAAATTAACACAGATCCTAAAGAACTTGAACCTTCAAGCAATCAGTGGAGCATGGTTTGGCTGCATCTTTCACAATAGGTCTTTGTATTTCTTCTGCTGCATATTCTGTTGCCTAAGAATTCCCAGGGCTGCGTATCTGCCTCAGAAGCATATTGCACAGGTCTCTCAAATCCCATCCATTAGCCCTTTTCCAAGGGAAAATGAAAGAATCTCTGATGATCACCACAAGGAGACATCCCGTGTCCACAAGGCACTGTGAGGCATGGCTGTGGGGTGCAGGGGCAGCAGGAAGATCAGGGACTGTGTCATCACCTCTGCCCTCTAATTCCTGAAATTTGAAGACCACACAGTTATGGGTGTGCTCCCTCCATCGGAAACCATGGCAGGAAAAATCATATTTGGGAGGGGTGGATTTTGTTTCTGTTTCCTTTTCTTCTCAGCTTATTTAACTGCAGGTCATATAACCTGAGCATGCACAGAAAACACTGACTCTTGTCCTTTAAATGACATTTGAGATATCAGGAATAGAAATCACCTTCCTAGTAACCAAGTTCACAAGGATGAGGAGACACAGACATTTAAAATGCAAGGGTCCCTCACCAAGGAAGATCCCATCCACAGACACATCGCTACCACACATAAACACTCTAGGAACAATCAGGCAGGATATGCCAATGTGAATACTCATCAACATCCTGCCACCCTTTGTTCCCATCCCATAAAACTCCCCAGAATTTTCAGATCTGGGAGACAGATTTGAGCCTTGCCTCCTGTATCCTTGCTGGTCAACCTCACAATAAAATTCTTACTTTTCTCAAAATCCTGATGTCATAGTATTGGCCTCTGTGCACATGAGACAATTAGCCTTTGCTTGATAACACACCCTGATCTGAAGGGAAGACAATGGAATGTACTGTTCCCCCTCTGGGAGCCTGATTTGCTACATACAGAACCTTGATTAAGTGGAATTATTATTAACAGAACTATTCTGAGCCTGAAATTATCCTTTCCTCCCAAGCTTCTGCCTTACTGAGGGGAATGACCTAGAGAACACTCTGGGTTTATATCCACTTGGCCTTTGGGGACCTTGGAAATAACAAACCCAAGGATGGATTTGGATGGAGAGACCCACCCCTCAGGGCATGCAGGGCTCATAAGAGGGACAAGGGGCCTGTGCTTGGCCTCTGTGGAAGGGACCTGGGGGCACAAAGAGCACATGTCTTCACAATGAGACATGAAAAGATGCTCAACTTCATTTGTCTTTAGGGAAATGTAAAATAATTCACAATGACATGACACTTCACACCATAAGCTCCAGGCAAAAAGAGGAGTAAGTGCTCAGGTTACCTGTACTCTACATCTCTAGGTTGTGGGACAATTGGAGCCCTCACCCATTGATGATGGCAAGGTGAAATGTCCTTGCTTTGGTAAAGAGTTTATCTCTTCCTCAAAAAAGTAAGTATGGAGTTACCAAGTGACCCAGCAATTCCACTCCAAAGGATAATATAAGGAGAACTGAAAACATGTGACCACTCAAAAACCTGCACAAGAATGTTTCCAGCAGCCTCATTTATAATAGCCTATTGTGAAAATAACTTACATGTCTTTCAAATGATAAATGAGAAACAAACATTGGAATATCCATAAACAGGAGGTTGCTCAGCTGTAAAATGTAATGGTTTACTGATATTTGCTCCAATGAGGGTGAATCTCAAAAATATGATCACGAAAACCAACCACCCACAAAAAGCCATAGTCTCTCATTTGAAAGAGACAAATTTATTCAGACAGAAATTAGATAAGTGGTTGTCTGTGCAGAGGTGTGCAGAGAAGTGGGACTGGGAAAGGACAACAAATGGTTCATTAGGTTCTGGAGTTAGTGAGGTGATGTTTCCACAGCCTTGTGAATATACTAAAAACCATGAACTGTACACTGTAAAAGAGTGAATTTTATGGTGCATAAATTATATCTCAATTGAAAAAGTACATTCTGGTGTGATACTGGGTCCTGGGAGAGACTGAGCCTCTGACCCTGGGGCAGTCACTGCCCAGGTGCCTAGACAGGTGTGTGACTAGCTGGGCTCCTGGGGAACCTGAGTTAAGGCACCAGGACAGCCCCAGGGCTCCTCACATGAGGGGGCTGCGGTGGGGTTTGGAGTTAAGACCAGAGGGAGACTTGAAGCACTCAAGCCCCCTTCCCAACATTTCTCCACCAGGTTTCCGGCCTGGAATGTGGGAGGGTCTGGATGTGACCTCCTGAGGGAGCCACAAACTGAAGGTCTGAGGAGCAGATGAGGAAGCTTTTAAGGAAAGACCTGCCTGAGGGCGTCCTTCCCTCAGTGCTGTCCCCCCCATGGACACCAGATGCCGCTGTGGGCCAGGCCCGGGGAAAGCGAGCACAGCCAGGAGACCATTAACACATGGTCACTGATGGGAGACCACACTGTAAACTGTAAACTGTCAACTTACTGAGTCTTCCCAGGAGGGAAGTGTATTTGCATAAATGTCCCTCCCTGCCCAAGGACTTAGGGGTTATAATGAAAGCTGGAGAAGCTGATTCTGGGGTGAGTCATCTTGGAAAGCACAGCCCTGGGGACATCTCCACCATGACCAGGACCCATCTCCTGCTCATGCTTCTGGCTCACTGCACAGGTCAGGGGAAACATTCTGGGCTTGGGGTGGGGACAGGCCACACAGAACCTGCCTGTCCCCATCTCCTCTCCTGACCACGGGGCATCTCACCTGTTTCAGGAGACATTTCCCAGGCTGTGGTGACTCAGGAATCTTCACTGTCCATATCCCCTGGAGGGACAGTCACACTCACCTGCAGCTCCAGTACCGGGGCCATCACCACCAGTAACTACAGAGGCTGGGTCCAACAGAAGCCCTACCAGGGTCCCCAGGGTCTGAAATGGGGCATCAGCACCAGGATCTCAGGGGTCCCTGCCAGATTCTCAGGCTTCCTGCTTGGGGCCAAGGCTGCACTCACCATCCCAGGGGCCAAGCCTGAGGATGAGGCCGTGTATTACTGTGCTGTCTTGTACAGCAACCATTTCCACAGTGACAGATGTCAGTGGGGAAGTGAGACAAAAATTCCTGGCTCAGCTTTGGCTGCTCTGATATCTTCTGTATTTTTTCTGAGAGACTGGATCCAACCTAGTGTGGGCTCAGGAGCTTGTTCTCCAGGACCCAGAGGAGACTCTTACATAGTTTCAGGCTCAGAAAAATGTTATGTTTAATGCACTATTTTATTATAAGAATGTAATATAAATACACAGACATCACTAATTTCAAAGGAAATTGACAGGAGCCCCAAAAGAAGGGTATTATTATATATGCATGTTGTGTGTATTCACGCTGGAGATAATAAATATAAAATATGGAATACTTCCTTATGCTTTCACCTAGGAAAGATAGAACCCAGATTCAGTTGATGGATGAGCCCTCTGATATGGGCTCCCTTCTTTTTGCTCTCCTCTCTGCTTCTATTTGGCCAATCTCACACATTCCTGGGTTCACTATCTGATGAGGGTGGTGATGCATTCCAGGTGTGGATTCCATCTGCAGCTCAAGCTGACTCTCCAAGGTCCCCTTCACCCTCCAGGGTTCAGACCTTCCCCCAGTGTCCATGGATCTCCTCTCAGCATGTTCAAACCAGTCCCACAGGCATCCTGTGCTGGGCTACAACTTCCCATTTCTTTAGAGGAATATTCCTTATTTTGGGACATCACTTACTGTTTGTGCTGGAAGTCTGATTTCCCTTTCATGCTTGTCTAGAGTCTCAACAGGCATCTCATTCAATTTTGAACACAATGAAGAACTCTGATTCTCACAAAGATATGACACATTTCTTGTGAATTGGGGTGAGCTCAGAGGGTGATCCGTGGTGTCATTTAATAGTCTTGGTGAATACTTTTGGCCAAGGTGCATTCACAAGATTCTCAAAGCCTCTCCCCTAACCCCATCCAACCCCAATATCAGAGCCATGTCCTCAGGCATCTTGGGGTCCAGGTGGCACTTGCTTCTGCCTCTGTCATCCTCTCCAGTGACTTACACCAGGCCCTTGGTATTTCAGAGTCAGAGAGGGAGGTGGCAGAGTGAGAAGGGGGTGACTTTCCAGGTGCTGTCTGTAGTCTTGTGTTGAGCAGAGGTGACTGGGTCAAAGGGAGCACCTGGGCATTCTGAGCAGAGAGGATGATGTGCTCTTGTTCTTGGAGAGAAGATGGGAGGGGCCTGCCTGGGGTGGGGGACAGGGAGGAGGGAGGGTTTGTGCAGAACCCCTGTGAGAACTTGTGTGAAAAGCCTGCCCTGATCTGCCCCTTCTTGGTGAACATTAATCCCTGGGCTCCTGGGGTCCATCTCCTGGGTCTGCTTGTTCATCTCTCTGGTGCTTAGCCAGGTCAGCTTTGGGAGGCAGGGAAGGAGCCCATCAGTGCTCAAAAAATTTCTGCCAAGTGAAGACAATTTCTTCCCCAACAGCCCAGGAAACCACATGGCCCCACCCAGCCCACACCCTGCTTTTCCTCACCCGGAGGGGCCTGACCCAAGACCCAATGTAGGGATCAGAAAGCTCAGGGTGGGATCTCATTTGCATGAATGGACCCTCCCTTCTTTCTGAGTTCAAAGAGGGGCTGGGAGAGACTTTGAGAAAGCTCCACCTCAGCTGTGGGGACACAGAAGGCAGGATTCAGAATTGTCACCAACATGGCTTTGTCCCCTCTCCTGCTCACCCTCCTCACTGCACTCATGACAAGACACTGGGGCAGGGAATGGTCCCTGGTAGGACACACTGGGCCCTGATTGATGCTCTTATCTTGGTACCAAAGAATCCCCATCTCTGTGTCTCCCCCACTTCCAGAAACCTGGGCCCAGGCAGTGCTGACTCAGCCCCCCTCAGTGTCTGGGGCTCTGGGCCAGAGGGTCACAATCTCCTGCTCTGGGAGCAGCACCAACATTGGGGGAGGCTATGAGGGGAACTGGTACCCAAAGGTCCCGGGAACAGCCCCCAAACTCCTCATCTATATTAAGAGTAAACCACCCTTGGGGATCACCAATAGCTTCTCTATCTCCAAGTCTGGCAACTCAGGCTCCCTGAGCATCACTGGGCTCCAGCCTGAGGATGAGGCTGCTTGTCACTTCCAGACAGAGGAGAGGAGCTTGAGGGTCACACAGAGCCCAAGGCCCAAGGGGCAATGAGACAAGAACTCCCCTGTCATTTGCCAGGAGGGTGGATACCCAGCAGCTGCTGGCTCTGGCTTCTCCTGGGCTTTCTCCTGATCTTTTTGCTGCAGCCACCCTGGGTCCAGGCTCATCCCAGGGCACTGCCTGGGGAGTGAAGCCTCTTCTTGTGTCCCACCTCAGAGTCACTCAGAGCAGCCCATGCTGAGGTGAAACATCCCAGACAAACCATAATTTCTCCTCCCACCCTCAGAGAACACTGAATCCCTTTAGAGTAAGTTCAGGGACTGGAGGCAGCTGTCCTCAACTCAGACCCACTTTCTAACTCAGGAATCCTGCATCCCCAGTTTCACTCCTTTCCCCATTTGAAGGATTTCTCACAACAATGTCATCCTCAGATTAGTCCACAATATGTCTCCCTGTACTTTTTATCTCAACCTTTCATTTTTATTTTCTCATTTTTTATTAAGATACAAATAATATACAACAAATTGCCCATTTTAAAGTATTTGTCATGTTTGGGCATTTCTATACACCCTTGAAAACATCACCTCATTCAAGGTGTTGAATCTGTTCACCAGCCCCCTCATTTCCCCCTTGCCCCTTTGTACTCACTCCCTCCATCCTTCCCCAAAACACCTCCCCAGGCAACCACTGATCTTCTTTTGGTCACTCCTGTTTGATCTGGAGTTTCTATTTAAAAATGTAATCACACAAAAATGTTGCTTGGTTGGGCTTCCTACACCAGCAATATTCTTTTGATATTCATCCATATTGTTGCTGATCTCCATTCCAATGCATCCAGGCTGGTATTCTTTCATTTTTTTAGGCTCTGAGAACTTTTTCCATCAAGAGACCATTTCTCTAATAGTCATATTTTACAACAATGTGGATATGAAGGTGAATATGAGCCAGGCTTGATGCTGTTCATTTTTTAAAAAGAAACACAGACTCTGTTTTCAGGAAGAGTTTTAGATTTACAGAATAATTGATCCAATAGAATCTAGAGTTCCATATGCATATCCTGCTCCCAGATTTCCCCTTTTATAAATAAACATGTTTCAATAGTGTTACATTTGTTCCAATTCACGAGCAAAACTGATGTGTCATACTATATCCTTAGTTTGTCATAATGCCCTTTTAATGTTCCAGAATCCCATCCAGGATAGCACATCCCACATGTTCCTCATGCCTTGTTTAGGCTCCTGTTGGCTGTGACAGATTCTCAGACTTTCCTTGTTTTTCATGACTTGACACTTTTCAAGAGGACTTCTCTGGTATTTCATTGCATTCCCATGAATTCCCCTGGGTGCATCTATCTGCATGATTTATGACTGTTTGTATGACCTTGATGACCTGGGGAAAAGAACCCTTTAGTCTATTTCTCCCCATCCATACTGTAGCTTTGAAAGAAAGTCACTCTGCACAGCCCACACTTGGCAAGTGGGGCCTTATGCTCCAGCTCCTTGAAGACAGAACATCCACATCAGTCATTCCACCTTCTCTAGAGAGGAGATTGTGTATTCTCCCCAATTATTTTATGTCACTAAGGGCTCATGGGTATTTATTTTATACTTTGGGCTATAGCTTGATACTAATTTATTTATTTTGTTGCTCAAACTATTCCATCTTTGACAACTAGGAACTTGTTATGGTGGCTCCTGTGGCCCTCTTACATGCCCCATAGAGGGGACCTACTCATTTTACTGCCTTGGGTGGTGCCATCAGACAGAACCATAAGCAAAGTCAGGACATCTGTCCAAGAGTGGTGGGTAGTCAGAGGGGCAGGAGGACCCAGGCTCCAGGCCCAGAAGGGGGTGCTGTAGTACCTGTCCTGAGAGCAGTGGGTTCTGGGCCAGCCAGGGAAGTCCTCTATTGGCCATTGCATACTTGGGCAAGCAGTGTCCTCACTGAAATGGGATATTCCTGAACTTGTAGTCCCCATGAGGAAATGAGAATTTGCTTATGACAATCATCTTTGATTTTTATTTCAGTCTCCACTCATCATGAAATTCTTGCCAAAACCTGGTGCCTAGGGATACACATAGCAGGGACAAATTTACATGAAGAAACCTGAACTAGAAGCCCGTTGGGGAGAGAACAAGCGACACTTAAGAAGTGGGCGGGGTCTCACTTCCTTCAATCAAGTCTGAGGAAGCAGAGCTCTGGGGTCATCTCAACAAAGGACAAAATTTCATCTTCCTCCCTCACTGGACAAGGAGCTTCCATCAAGGGGGGAGTGAAAGGCTCCCAGGGCACACGGGCACTGCCTTTGTTCCTGCATCTGAGCAGAGTGGGTCAGTCTGTATTATTTCTACCACATTCTCTCCCTCATTCCAGGGTCCCATATTATGCTGACTGTGTCCCCCATGCTGTCTGGGTACCCAAGTTTAAAAAGCTATATATCTTCCCTCAAACATCCAAACCAGAAGATATCAGGAGAGAGCTCTGCCTAACATGCAAGAAACTATTCCAGACTTAAAATAGAGAGTACCTAACCCAAACTCAATCTCAGATTTTAGCGATTTATGACAAGCAACACAACAGGAACCATATCAAATTATTTATTGACATTGGTGTAAAAATCCCTGAATGTATTCACAAGTAGCATCAGAGTTAGATTGAGAGCAATAGACCCAGTAAGATTTGGCCTGAGATGAGGCATTTGTGAAGTCTTTGGGCAATGGCTAATATGCATTTTGGAGGAGAACAGATGGGAAGCAGTACTGAGTCACATGTCAGGCTCCACAATCAAGGAAAGGGACTCTGAGCTCTCAGGCTGCTTCCCTGACACACTAAGGGAGAGAGAGACACCTGAATAGGATTCATTGGTACCTGAGCACAGGTGGTCAACCTGGTCCTTCAGGCATAAAAGCACCATACAGAGGAAGCTCTTCACTGGGTCAAGCAGCATCACCAAAAACCTCTGGGGAGGTGCTCTCTGCTCCTTCCTTCATCATGATGGGTTCCTGGCACTTTACCCATTCTTCCAGTCACCACTGACTCCAATCTCCATCGAGACCTTCCCCAGGCAAATAGTGATCTGACCCGTGGTTCCTTGAGAATGCCAGAGACACTGGGGTGACTACCCAGGGAGTGGCTCAAGACTCCCTCCCTGACTCAGGCTGGATGCTATGACTTCCCAACTCTTTCATGATGATATATGTAATAAACCTTCAGCCCTTTATCATATTTTAGATTGTATTCCTAATAGTATTTTATTTGTCATTTCGGTGGTTTTGCATTGATTTCTGGACGTTGAATATTGTTAGAATTTTGATAGTTTACCTTTCTAACTCTTTTTCCCTTAAATTTTAGACCCTCCTCTTCTCAAAATGCAATCCATATTAAATTACATGTTTTTCTCCACTGTATAGAGACATATTTGGGTATTCAGCATGCAATTATTTAGTATGAACATTTTGTCTGTTATATGTTGAGCTCCACTGGTCCTATTATGGACAATTTCCACGACTGTGTTGGGAGGCTCCTGTCCCTTCAACCACCAGATACAGGCTCTGTGATTCCCCATTGGGGTCACTGCTGGAAGGGGGAGTTCATGATTTCCACCCCAAAAAGACATAAAGTGGGGCACACCCACCCTCACACCAGCTCAGCACCTCACAAACAGGCGCTCCATGGGAAAGAGTTCCCATGTCCGGGAAGCGGCGACACTGGGACTGGGGCAAGGCCCAGTGGGGCCAGCGCACCATGGGGCCGGGCCTTGGCGACCTGGGAGGGGACCCAGGACAGGCGCGGGGCGCGGCCCGGCTCACGTGGACAGGCGCGAGCAGCTGAAGGTCCGCTGGGCAGGAGCCGGACCCCTTTCGTGCGCGCAGCGCTGGCCTGGGCATGGGCGGTGAAGGAGGAAGAGGAGGAGGAAGGATGTGGTGGCTTTGCCAAAAGAGGAAGGGAGGAAGGGCACGGCGTCTGACGAGCCCAGCGGCGGCGCGAGCTGCCTGGGGCACTGTCCTGAGCTCGCCCACCGGGTCCCCACCCCTGAGCTACACCCCACCGTGCCCAGCTCTGCGCGCTTCTGTGCCCCCGAGGGGAGCACGCCGGGGCTGCCCCTCATATGACAGGCGTAAGGTTTGACTTCCACGAAGGCGGCACCAACTGCGGTGGCCGGGAAGAGGGCAGGGCGCACGAGCATGGCGTCTGCACCGGGCCCAGGGACCAGGGCGAATACCCGGTCTCTGGTCGCAGGACTTCGATGTGGCCCAGCGACAACACCTCCCAGGGCTACTGGGCGCAAGACAAGCGGCACTGGCTGGGGGTGGTGAAAGAGAATAGGCGGATGTGCGGGGCGTGGGGTGGGAGGAAGGAGTGGTCACGTGGTTTCAAGGGGGCTCTGTGGGGTCCGGCAAAGCCTCTGCACCCCACCTCGCTGCGAGGGTGCCTGGAGTAACCGGCTGCAAGGCGGATACTGCGTGGAGACCTATCGGGACGCAGGCACCTACCTGGGCCAGCGGGCCGGCGCCATGGGGCATGGCTGCGGCGTGCGCCACAGAGAACCCCATGGCCTGGCCACGGTGACCCGCTCGCCGCCCGCACCTCCCGGGCCTCGCTGCGCCAGGAGCAGAGCAATGGCCGCGCGCTCCACGACGCAGCGGCACCTTCGGGCTCAACTTCCCCACCACGCCGACCTCTCAGCCGGGAAGAAGGGCGGCCTCTTCCGAACAGGCTCCCTTCTCAGAAGTATGAAACTTTGAAAGTCAGAATCTAAATTTTCCCTCTCTGGCAAGCGCAGTTGGGTCCGCAGCGATGTGCCCATGAGCAGAAGTGTTCCAGCGATGCCAAATCTTCAATTAGTTTCGGCGACGTGGATTGAGATTTTTGCCCCGTGGAAGACCACGGCGATGCCACCACCACGGAAACCTACATGGTCGCGTGAAAGAACGACAGAAGCAATGGTTTCGGCCTCAGGGAGCGCTCCAAGGGCAAGGAGGGCATGTGGGCAAATAACAAGAGGCATGGATATGGCTGTACCGTGTTTCCTGACAGCGCCAAAGAAGAGGGAAAATACAAAAATAATATTCTGGTCGGGGGAGTAATGAAGCAGCTTATACCAATAAGAAACACAAAAACTACGGAGAAGGTGGACAGAGTAATTGAAGGTGCACAAAAGGCAGCCACCACAGCAAGAACTGAAGTGGAAATAGCAAATTCAAGGTATGTAAATGCGGGATGGATGGTTTTGCTGGGTAGTTCAAATCAATGGAATATCAGAAATATCTGGTGTTTGAGTCTGCTGGTGACATCACCAAAGATGTAGGACTGCCAAAAGTGAAAGGTGGGAAATGATTAGACCCAATAGAAGGGAAATTGGAAATGTACCTGCACTTTTCTGAAATTAACTTTCTGTCGACAGAATTGTAGAAGGTGTGTTTGAGCTCCTCTTCCTGTTTTAAATTACTTTCTTAATATTTAACAGTGTGACAGATCTTACTCAGGCCCTCGGCATTTCCTGAGTCTAGGAAGTTACATTCTTTAAAGAAGAACCTCTGAAATACTGTCACAGAGAGCACTGTGCTTTCTGTGCCAGATAGAAACTGTCAGTCCACCATGAAATGTATTCAGTATAAATGTGTACCTTTATTATTCTAATATTTAAATTGGAGTTGTGCTCAATTTCCCCTACAAAATTATCCTAATTCATGAAATTCCATTGTTGATGCCTCGAAGGTGAAATTGGTTTTGAGAAATCCACAAAGATCTAAATGTGGCAAAAATGGAAAGTTGTGTGACAGAATGTAGCATGCATTGTTTAAAATAGCAGCGCTTATGTGTATGTAAAGACAAATGGCCTAATAAGCCTCAGAAAAATCTCCGCTACTTTGCAGGAAAGGTTAGATCACCGGTATATTGAAAGGAAAAGGATGAGGGAAGCCTGGGGTGGGCAGATGTGCCTCTAACCAGTCAATATTGGAAGAAGTTAGGGCAGCGGGAAAGGCTGGAGTCATTAGGAGAAAACTGGTTATAGGTTGAGAAGTGGGGAGTAAATGGGCCCAAAAGGATGAAATGATTGAAGTTTTACCATTAATAGTTGAGTTCTGGGATCAAGCAAGAAGGATCTATTGGGCATAGAATTTTCTTAGGGATAGATGTCATGACAAAAAACAAAAGATATGATTATAAACAGAAACTTTTCTTTTCAGGCTGAAGTGGGTACTGAATAATCACACTTTTGTGTGACTTGAAGCATAAATTTAGTATAGAATGTTAAAAATATGCTTCCTGCTTCAGTAATACTCATCCATAAAGTAAACCCCATTTGAAACCACAAAAAAAAAAAAAAAAAAAAAAAGAGAGCGAGAGAGAATTTCTTCAGGTTTTTATTCTTGGCATTCAGTTAATAAGGCACACTTTTAATTTGGTTCAGCCATATGAAATTCTGATCTTTGATATTTTTAGTGTACAAAAATGGCAATTTTTTGTGGTTCCACCTAATATTTCCAGATGTTTCAGTTTCCTTTTTTTAATGACTCTAAGACTGATATATACTTCTGAGCATTTGAACCACTCATAGAAACATGGAAGAAATTGCAGGGGTTTTTGTGTTATTTTTAGACATATAATGTGTTAAAATCTCTTTTAAGTTTTCCACTTGTGTTCACATCTAATCTTATTTTAAAGTTAATATTTATTGTTAATTAGCACAAACATTCATGAAGGGTCTCTTCTGTCATCTCTGCCTCTAGTTCTTCATAGTTTTCTCTGATCATCAAGCACTGGATCAATCCACTTGCTTTTCAGTTTGCTTATAGATAGGAGACTTGGCACATGTAATCTTGTTGGCTTTCTTGGCCCTCAGCTAACATGGAGTTAGTGACATACATTTTGCTCTGCCCTACCTCCTAATTTTAAGTGCACTCCTGGATTCTTCTGTTTTATGTTCAAGTTACAACCTACTAATATACTTGAGGTAGTTTAATCTTGCCCAATGGAAATAAACCAGTGAAGGACACTCTAGGATATGACTTTCATATGCTTGTTCTAATTATTGACTTTTATGATTCGTTAAAATTAGAGGACTCTGCCTAACAGAAGAGGATTGACTAATCATGAGGCAAAGATGACTTCTGATGATACCAGTATCATAAAACTCTTTCTCCAGTCCTAGCAACATTCAATCTGTTGAAAACCTTTTGAGGTAGGTGGAGTACTGTATTATGTAGTGTATGCTAAATGAATCTTTGGCTTAAGACCTTATATTTTGGCCAGTTACCTATTTCATAAAGATTATACACAGCTATTAAAAATATGCCATTACAACGTGGAATATGACTCCCGGGGAGGAATGTAGACCCAGCATCGTGGGACAGAGAACATCTTCTTGACCAAAAGGGGGATGTGAAAGGAAATGAAATAAGCTTCAGTGGCAGAGAGATTCCAAAAGGAGCTGAGAGGTCACTCTGGTGGGCACTCTTACGCACACTTTAGACAACCCTTTTTAGGTTCTAAAGAATTGGGGTAGCTGGTGGTGGATACCTGAAACTATCAAACTACAACCCAGAACCCATGAATCTCGAAGACAGTTGTATAAAAATGTAGCTTATGAGGGGTGACAATGGGATTGGGAAAGCCATGAGGACCACACTCCACTTTGTCTAGTTTATGGATGGATGAGTAGAAAAGCAGGGGAAGGAAACAAACAGACAAAGGTACCCAGTGTTCTTTTTTACTTCAATTGCTCTTTTTCACTCTAATTATTATTCTTGTTATTTTTGTGTGTGTGCTAATGAAGGTGTCAGGGATTGATTTAGGTGATGAATGTACAACTATGTAATGGTACTGTAAACAATCGAAAGTACGATTTGTTTTGTATGACTGCGTGGTAT
Source organism: Choloepus didactylus (assembly GCF_015220235.1). Taxonomy (NCBI): domain Eukaryota; kingdom Metazoa; phylum Chordata; class Mammalia; order Pilosa; family Megalonychidae; genus Choloepus; species Choloepus didactylus. The sequence goes on from NW_023637591.1 coordinate 395,251, forward strand.
GTGAATATATCTCAATAAAATGATGATAAAAAAATATGCCATTAACCTTTTAAATTTTCCTTGTTTTCATTGTTTTAGTCCCATTTCTAGTTTCCTTGCTTTCAGAATACTTCAGACACGGTGTTTTGCAACTTGTTTATGGAGAAAGTAGCTGAAGGAGTGATATTCCTCTTATAAAAGCTCTGAGTTTAGAATTCTGCATTATTTTTAAAAAAACTTTTTTTAAAATAAAGGAAAGAGAAAAAAAGACATGAAGTGATTTCACAGGGAAGGGAAGAAAATGTTCACAGTGATGAGGTTAGTTTTGGGAAAAAAATGGTCCATGTGAGGTCCCTGCATCTGTCTGTTTGAAGATCCTTCCCAGGGGCACATCAGGGTGAATGTGGAGCAGGAATGAGAGGAAGCAGATTCTCATGAAGAATCTTCTCCCCCAGGTGGTCTGGGTGGGTCTGAAAAGGCCCCAAGGACACTGAGCTGCAGCTGAAGAGCCTGAGGGTGAGTCTTGGCTGGTGTCCCCACCATGGCCTAGGAGGCTCTTCTTCTTGGCTCCTGGATTTCAGCTCAGGTGAGCAGAAAGGACTCTGCATTCTTGGGGAGCTCAGGTGAAAGCAGATGTCTCAGGATGACCCCTTGCCTCCCACAACAACTGTGTCTCTGCTGTTGGTTACAGGGGCAGATTCTCAGACCTGGTGACCCAGGAGCCATCACTGTCAGTGTCTCCAGGAGGGATGGTCACACTCACCTGCAGCCTCAGCTCTGGGTCTCTAATGTTAACAACCTCAGCTGGGACCAGCAGACACCAGTCCAGCTCCCAAGATTCTTATCCATACCATGAGCAGCTACTTCTCTGGGATCCCTGATCTCTTTTCAGGCTCCATCTCTGGGAACAAAGTCACCCTTACCTTCATGGTGGCTCAGTCTGAGGATGAGGCTGAGTATCACTGCACTCTCTCTATGGGTAGTTACCCCATGGGGAAGCAACCAAAACCTCTTCTTATGCTCAGAATAGCTCAACCCTGATCAGGAGGTGTGAGAAGAGAGAATAGAAATGATTAACAGCAGAATGAGGGAAGGGAGGGCACCAGGCAGTGTTCCCATGTCCAGTAGTTCATTGCCACATGCCTCCTGCAGTCTGTCCCAGGCAGCACATCTCCAGTGTGCACCCCTCTCCCCACTGTGCTTCCTCCAAGGTTCTGCTTCCTCCCTCCCTCTATGCCAGTAGTCATGAGGGAAGGGAATGGAAGCTGCAAAATATGGAAAGGGATAGAGAAAATGAGGAATGCTGACAGTTCCAGTAAGAATTGTATTATTCAAGGGACATCAACATACACATCATCATGTATTATTTTATCATGGATACAAAATATTTCATAGAACATTTATATATATATATATTCGTATGCATGTGTACATATACATATACATATATATTCATATACCAGCAATTGTGTCTTTTCCTCATAAACCAGATATTTATAATTATTCCACAGTGAACACTATGAAGGAAAATACACATTTGATAGCATTCATATTGCAATCCTGACAGATCCATTTACTGTTCTCTGAATATCCTTTTCAGATCTCCTTGTTTGGGGGGCATCATTTAATTAGCTTTGGTAGATGTTTACACATCTCAAAAGGATGATTTCCAAACTCTAATGTTAACACCAGAATATGATGGGTGTTCAAATGCTTGATGAATTTTGAACATTTATTTGTTCTCTTACAAATTGTACACATTGTGAGCTACTCTGGGACCACATAAATTTTGTAGATGATGTGGAACATGACACATGTATTTCTTCTCACAGGTGCTTGAACCTGGGATAAGAGACTCTAGTTCATCTTTGAGGGGCCCTTGAGACGGAATGACAGGGAGGCTGGGGCCATTTCTAGCACCCAGCTGTGTGCTGCAAGAGAGAATTTCCACCTGCAAAACAAGTGAAAAATTAAGGTGGATTTCACAGAAAAGCTTATATGAGACATAAAATGGACGTATCAGCTATAACCTTCATTCATTCATTTTCTTTTCTTTATTTTTTTGAAAAATTGTAGGTTTACAGAAAAATCATGCAAATATTCAGAGTTCCCATTTATTGCCCATCCCCTTATATTAACATCTTATGTTAGTGAGGCATATTTGTTACAATTGATAAAACAATGTTATAGTTGTACTATTAACTGTAGCCCATGGTTTACATTAGGGTTTCCTGTTTCTGTTGTGTAGTCTTAGGTTGTCTTTTTGTTTTAATTTTTACTCCATCAATGTATGTACAACCTAAAATTTCCCCTTTTAAACACATTCAAATATATAATTCAGTGCTGTTGATTGCATTCATAATGTTGTGCTTCCATCACCAGCATCCACTACCCCAACTTTTCCATGACCCCAAATAGAAACTCTTCACAATTTAAGCATTAACTCCTTATTTCCTACCACCACTTTGTAACTTATACTCTAGTTTCTGACTCTGTGTATTTGTTTATTCTAATTATCTTATATCTGTGAGATCAAACATTAGTTGTCCTTTTGTGTCTGGCTTATTTCATTCAACATGATGTCTTCAGGCTTCATCATGTTGTCATATGTATCAGAACTTCATTCCATTTTACAACCAAATAATATTCCATTGTGTGTGTACACCATATTTTGTTTATCCTTTCCTTGGTTGATGGACATTTAGACTGCTTTCATCTGGTAGTTGTGAATAATGTCACTATGTACATTCATGTGAAAACATCTGAGTTCTTTCTCTCAATTCTTCTGGATCTATACTTAGGGGGATTGCTGGGTCACAGGGTAATTCTATTCTTAACTTTCTTAGGAACCACCCAAGTGTTTTTCACTGCAGCTGCACCATTTTACATTCCCACCAACTATGAACTAGTTTTCCTATTTCTCCACATTCTCTCCAACATTTGCACTTTTCTGTGTTTTTAATAGCAGCCATTCCAGTGGGTGAGAGATGCTGTATCATTGTGGTTTTGTTTTATATTTCCCTGATGGCTAATGATGTGGAGCATATTTTCATGTTCTTTTTTGGCCTCCTGTGTTCTGTCCCCACATACCCACACCACATCCAGTTCTTAACCCTCTGCAGCAGCCCATGGACAGTTTGCATCTCCTGCCTGTGCCTTGCTCTGGAAAGGGTGAGCATTTTCCCTTTCTTTTCTCTTCTATGAACATCTCTTTCCCCTCAGCAAACTTCAATTCACACTTCAGGGGCCGCTGCAAACACCACCTCCCCTGTGGGCTCCACATGGGGGGTCCTGCTCTGCTCTCTGCTCCTGTGCCATTTTCCCCTCAGCTCAGAGCAGCTGGCAGGCTCCCAGGTCATGATTTCACATGTGTCCCTCAGAGCAAGTCTCCTGTCAGTGACAGCTACACCCGGATGACAGACATGGGGGCCTCTAGGGATTACTCTGACCCGTGTAAAAGAAAAAGAGTCAGGGACTCATGTGAAGGTGGGGAATGGAGCAGTCCAAGAGAAGCAAAGCTTCAGGGCTCCCAGGTCTAGAAGGAGGGAGAGTTAGACCCAAGGCCGAGATGGGGCTCTGGGCGTTCTGCAGAATGGGTGCTCACACCTGGGTAACTCTCAGCTGACAGGAGGCTCCAGTGCTGAGATCCCTGTGGGGATCCAGTGGCTGGGTCCTTTTTGGGCCTGGCAGAGTGTCCTGCACAGGGGTCTGTGTGTCCCAGCAGCTGCTTCCCTGTGGGCCCCACTCATGGCTGAACTAGAGCATCAGTCTTCCTCCCTGTCCACAGGCCCTGCTCAGGGTCTAGAATCTAGCTCTATCAGGGGGGCTGGGTCAGAGGGGAGGTGGGCCTGAATTTTCCTAAGAGGTTCCCCCCTCTGGAGGCCCATGGGGAGGGGATAAGAGAGGCCTGGGGCAGACTCCTTCATTGTGGGCCACACAAAGTCATGCCCACCATGGCCTGGACCCCTCTCTTCCTAATGCTCCTCTCCCCCTGCACAGGTAGGGACAAGCCTCAGAGACCCAGGGTAGCCCCCTAGACTACCTCAGCCCCTCTGGCTCAGACCCCAGGCAGCCACACTCTTCCCCTTGCCCATCACTGTGCCTTGTCTGTGCAGATTTCCTCCCCAGCCTGTGCTGACTCAGTTGCCCTCTCTGCATCCCCAGGAACTCAGGGACAACAGCCAGACTCACCCTCACCCTGAGCAGTGGCCTCAGTGCTCACAGGGGAACATGGACTGGGGCCAGCAGAGGCCCGGGAGTGTCCCCTGGTCCTTCCTGTGCTGCTCACACTCAGCCCAGCAGCAGGGATACAGGGAGCCTGGGGGAGTCTCTGGATCCAAGGATGTCTCAAGCAATGCAGCATATTTGTTCTTCTCTGGGCTCCAGCTGGAGGATGAGGCTATTACTGCCAGGTGCATGGAAGTGCTGATCACAGGGGCAGGGACAGATGGGGACATGGGACAGAGACCCTCAGCCCCATAGTTTCCAACCTTATGATGCTTTTACTGTAGGGGTTAATAAATTTATCCATAATCACATTAAAGCATAGCCCCTGGGTACTGTGGCACCATAACTGCTATTTTTACATATATTGCCCAGGAAGACCCTAAAGACTAATAAGAGAGAAACAGCAAACATTTATACCCAGTCTAATAACCATAAATAACAGAGATGAGGCAGATCTTACCTCTAACCTGTTCATTTGAGACTGGCTCCATCTTACCCTCTGTGGGCCTTGGGGGCTAAAGTCATGGGTCTTAGCATCCCCTTATCCCAGAGGCATTAGGATAGGAGACTGGGACTTCTCTCCACCCACACAGATGTTGTTTGCCCCTCAATGACTGCCTTTCTGAGGGAGTATATGAAATGTTTACTTAAGAAATACCCTGCTTACAGCTAGAGCAGAAACATGCCCAATGCTGGGTGGAGGTGGGTGTCCTGTAAGCTAGAGTTTGACTCTTTGGACTGGGTGGAGCCTCCTTTTGGGGCTGCCAGTGGTGGCCCCTGAGTGAGTGAAGGCTGAGATGTGAGGGGCAGGGGCACACTGCATTCCTCTGCTCGCTGACCTGTGGTGCTAAGGACCACTCACTGCCTTCCTCACGGCCTTCCTGTCCCTGGACATTCCTGGCCACTCCCATTCCCTTCCTTCAAGATTCTCTGCCCCTTTATCTATCAGCCATCTACTAGAAAACCAGTTTTTGGAGTAATTAAGATTATTACTTTTGCTTTAGTTTCTTTCTAAGGGAGGAGCTGGCAGTGTGGGAATCTTTCTTTTTGTGTTGTTGGATGTTCTATGTTTTTTAGAAAACAGATCTTGGTAGGTTAGATGTCTGGAATTTAGCTTTATGATATCTCTTGGAGGCTGAAAAAGCAGGATTTGGGCCTCCATCATCTAAGGAGGGGCCCTAACTCTGCCTTTGCATTGCTCTGCCTGGGGTTCCAGACCTGACCACCAAGTGTACCTTCCACCACTGTTCCTGCTCATACATCCTTCCTCCTCCCTCATCTATGGGCACCAGTGTCTCTTACTCCAAGTGGATCTCCTGGATTATCACTCCCCTTGACTCATTTCCCCTTTCTGGGCCTGTCTGGAAGTTCCCAGACAGACTCAGCTACTGGGAGTCTTCTAGGAGTTGGCAACTTCAGAGCAGCTATGCTTGCCTTGTTCAGGTCTTAGGGTCACTGGATTTGGGGAAGTCGAGGCCCAGAGGTGTTGCCCCTGCCAGTCTCCCACACTGGGCCACAACACAGCCTTCAGGACAACACAGGTCTCTGGTTCTGCCCTTCCAAGGCTTTGGGGGCCTGGATGGGAGTGGGGCAAGAGGGGCTCATGTCTGCAGAGATGCCTCCTTCAAAAAGTAACCAGTAGGTGTGACATTAGGGTTGGGCAACTTCAAGAATCCACAGACATTATCAAGAGATTAATCCACCGCCATCAGCCCCCCTAGCCCCAGCAGAGGCTACCACTGAGCACTGATATGGTCACCAGTTGCCCAAGGCCCCATAAGATTACAGGGGGTAACAGAAGAGAAGCCCCCCCCATATCTTTAATTTTAAGAGGACACTAGAGGAATTAGGGACATTAAAGTAGTCTTTTGTCCCCAGTTCCCTCTTTCTGGTGGAGTAACAGAGTCTGTTTCAATGACCTAACTTTCACATGGGACAGAGTTAGGTGTCAAAGATGTTCTAACCCAGGCACAAAGTTAGTTTCAAATACTAGTTAAATCTATTTTTCTTTATTTTCTTTATTTGCACAGAAGCTGGTAATATAGAACCTATGCATGAACAACTTTATATGAATAGTGTTTGTACTTGGTTTACTGGATTGGTATGATATGTTATATTTAAGTTCCTTGAACACTGTTCATCCCCTTAATGTGTATGAATGTCTGAGGCATTGTAACTTAAGGGACATCTGTGTGAATAAAGTTATTTGTTGGGGTCAAAGAAGCCATATGTGATTTGAAAAAATATAAATGATGAGGCAGAATTGATTACAAAGTTCTATCCATAAGGGACCTGGAACTGAAGGTAAAACCCATCCAGAAGACAACACACAATGAGTCTTACAGAATATTGCATATATTTATATTCTCCCCCAACAGTGAGTAATCAGAAGGTGAAGGTGGTCAAGGCCCTCGGGATCTGCTTTGTGCCTCCACATCAGAAATGCCCCTGGAAAGATAAACCTCATGTCCTTCCTCTACTCCAGGAGCACAAAACCACCAGGGGTCAGGGCCAGGCCTCTGGGAACCCAGAACAGGGCCTGGACATTGGATGTTGTACCCTATGAATACATCAATTTGAAATAAAATGCTGTCACTGGGTCAAACCTGTAAATATCCCTGGTAACTCTGCAGATGGGCATTAGCTAATTTTTTTTTGTACTACTTAAGTTTAGCAAATTCTCCGTGTGGGTAATAGAATCCTGTTGACCCACTTCAAATCAAAATTTATGAATTTCTTGTAAATTAAAAGCAGAAAGATTTATTTTTTGAAATGTTTCCACCATTTTGGATCCCCCCAACTCTCCCTGCCCAGTTTTAAATCTTTCTTTAACATGCTGTTAATTTCATGTGAAAATATGCCAGGTCCTTGGAATGTGATGTGTATAAATAAAAGTTATTTTAATTTCATTGTCATGTTAAATTTAGAGGAGAATCTTCTCCTTGTTAAAAGTTTCCAGCACAATTATTCTGTAGTCTGCACTTGTGTTTATTTCAAAGAGGAAAGTGTTTCCAGGGGCCCATGTTCTCATCTATGCAGATTCCCCCTTCAACAATGAGCTTGTAGAGTGAAGATGCAGAAATCCACAGCTCTGGCTTAGCCAGTTGTTGAAATGATCCTCAGCTAAGGGTACATTTAAAAATATTTTCTATTTAAATTTCAAATCTTAGCTCCTATTTTGTTTAAAGCAATTCACCATTGTTGATGCCTCCAGGTGCACAAAAGGATTCCCTTTTCCTCTGTGCTCCATGTGAATATCCTCAGGGGAAATGACCAGGAGCAGAAGGTCCCCAGCCAGGATTGTGTGGGGTCCCTGCCATTGTGAGAGTCACTCCCTTCACAAACACACCCAAAAAAATGCCCCTAAGAACCCTGGAGATTTAGAGAAAAGCCTTTTCATGCCCTGCTCTACCCATCTTGGAAGGGCCTTACAAGCACAGATGCCTTTCCTCTGGCTGACCCTGTGTCCATCCCCAAACCATGCCAAGTCTGCAGCTCCCAAAATGTGCACCTTGTCCCCTGCACCTTGTCTGCCTCACTGACTCTCTCACTGTGTGGTGAGAACAGGGCTCAGAGACCCAGGGTGTCCTTCTAGCCTGGATGAGTCCCTCTGCTACCCACTAAGGACCCTGTGCCTCTTATAGAAGACTGAGCATCTCTGCCTAGTGGCAGGACCCCATTGCCCATGCAGATCCACCTCCCCAAGCACCTCCTTTGTGGGCCCCCTAATGAATGAGCTGCTCAGGTCTCAGCACCCAGAGTCCTCTGCATTCTCCCTCCCTTGATCCTCATGTGTATTGTAACATGGCCATGTGCCCACAGCTGCTCCTTCCCCTGTTACAGGAGCCCCTCAGTGAGAAAGGCCCTTTATTAATGACTGTTCTCTTGGGGCACAGTGGGCAGCATTGTGCATGGTATTTGGGGACTGAGAGTCAACAGGCAACAAGGCTGAGGCCTCCACAATGTTTCAGCAGAGACTGAAGTTTGATCAGTGGGCAGCAGGTGGCATTGTGGGTCTTTCCCAGAAAATGCACAGGGGCTGTCCACCCCTGTGCAATCCCCCAAAGGCTCCAGGGCTGGGGAATTCTTCCTTTGTTTGCTGATGGGAACTCTGCTCGATCACTCTGGGCTAGGAAGAGACTCCTGCCAGCTGCTCTGCAGAGGTTCCAGCAGGTGCTTCTTCCATGGCCCCTACTAGAGGAAAACCTTGGTTTCACCCTCAGGCCACTAATTCTAAAGAACCAGGATCAGACCTAGGTTAGGACTCAAAATAGAGCAGGAATCACCAGGAGGAAAATAAATTTCCATAAACAGCCCATCCTCCCTGTTGCCCCCAGCATGAAAGAGAGGTTAGGGCAGGGGATCCTCAGCTCAGGGCCTCAGGGCCTGTGTCCACCATGGCCTGGACTCCTCTCCATTGTGCAGGTGGGGCCAGGCCTCAGGGACCCAGGCCATCCCTCCTGTGTGCATCAGTGACTCAGGCTCAGATCCCCAGCAGCTTACCCCTGACCTCTGCTCCATCAATAATAATTGTCTGTGTCTGCAGGTTCCCTCTCCCAGCCTGTGCTGACTCAGCTGCCCCCCTCTTTGCACCCCAGGAAGGTCTGTGAGACTCACCTGCACCCTGAGCAGTGGCTTCAGTGTGGGCGACTTCTGGATATGCTGGTTCCAGCAGAAGCCTGGGGGCCCTCCCCAGTATCTCCTGAGATTCAAGTCAGACTCAGATGAGCACCAGGGCTCTGGGGACCCTAGTCACTTCTCTGGACAAAAGATGCCTCAACTAACTCAGGTGTTCTGCACTTCTCTGGGCTGCAGCCTGAGGATGAGGCTGACTATTACTGCTGGACATGGACAGGGGCTCTAAGACTTACACACAGCTTCAGACTCATGGGGAAGGGAGACAGAAACCTCCCCTCTGCTTCTCCCACCTGGTGCAGTCACTCTATCACTGCCTGTGGCCTCGTCTCCCTTACATGGGTGACTTCTATTGACACTCCTAAAGCCAAGACTTGATTTTTCTGGAACCACTGGATGTGAAAATATCTTCTCCTTTTCATTCAATCTAATATTTAATTTGACTAATTGCTAATATCTTCCACCCTGATCATGCCTACATAGGCCAAATTTGATTCTTGGGACAAATTATCCTTCCAAGGAGATGATGAATGAGGAAGGAGATGGTTGATGCAACCATCCCCATTCCCATCCCAAGGCCTGATCATGACTCACAGATGTGTGTGTCCTGAGAGCTTCTGGTTGATCAGCTGGACCCACTATTTCTCAAACAAGCTCTTCCTCAGACAAGTTGCTTGCCCTCCTTCTTTCCACATCTAGTAATTCTACCCTGGCTCCAGAAGCTGTTCTTTCTTTCCCAGTGGCTCTGGGGATGTTGAGCCAACAGACTTCTCCTTGGAGTCATGTGACTCTCTCTGTGACCTCCTAGCAGGCACTGGGACATCCAGGGTCAGGTTATATCACCCACCTAAGTCCAGCCTGGTAATTTGTGCCTCACTTTTTCATTCCAAGATGATTTCTTGCTCATGCCAATGTATAGATAAGCCTGGGACACAAAGAGATTAAACATCTGAATGTATGATGATGAATGAAGACAAATGAAGATGTTCTATCTCCACAAAAGACATGGAGTAGGATCAGGTGGGTGTAGGGAAGCTGGGTAACCCCTTATTAAAAAGATGCACATCAGGGATGTTACTTCTCCTGGAGCACAGACCCCAATCCATCTCACTGTCCAGGGCACACCCAACCTCTGCTTCCCATCAGGCCTCTGCAGGTTACTCTGTACCTATTTCTGTAAATGTCCCTATGAAATTTACAAAACTTTCCTATGAAATTCTCTAAGAAATTATGCTAAGATATGAGTCTTTTGACTCAAAAGAATAAAAATTAAAGCCTGGAAGTTAATATATAGGAAAAGGGAGTTAATGCTTAAATTTTACAGTGTTTCTATTTGTGATGAAGTAAAATATTGGTATTGAATAGTGGTAATAGTAATACAAATTGTGAATTTAATTAACAGCACTGAATTATGTAATTGAATGTGGTTAACAGGGGAAAAAGAAAGAAGTAATGCAACCCCAGAAAAGGGTGCATGCTTTCATGGCTATTTGATTTCTGAAAAGTATAAGAAGCAATTCAATAGCAAAAAGTCAGGACTTTTTAACAATTGAATGTCTGTAGGGAAAGACAAAAGGAATCTAGATGCCTACTTCACACCATACACTTAAACTAATTTGAGTTGTATGATAGACCTAAATGTCAACCCTGAAACTAAAAGGTTTTAGAAGTAACTTGAAAAATGTCTTTGTGACTTGGGGATCTGTAGTGATTTCTTAAACAGGACCCAGAAACAGTTTAAATATGAAAATATTGGCAACTTCCTCAAACTTGGAACTTACTCTCATTCAATGATACTGTGTTGCTTTGGAGCTGGATTTTAAATCAAATATTGAGTTCTAGGCACAACAAAATATTTTGCCTAGAATTCAATCAAGTCCCCCAATAGATTGTAAAATCTCATACAAGAAATGGCAAATGCAGAGGCTGCATAAATGATCTGTGGAAGGTACGTGGTCTTAGAAGAAGATACTGGCACTTAGGATGTGCTACAAAGAAGCAGGTCAAGTGATGGGACCCAGTTTGTGTCATAATTAGATTTTAGTATTTACTTATTTGTAGATTGATTATTTCTTGTCACTTTAGGATGCCTTAGCTGGAAAGCCAAGGAATCCATTTCTCCATTCTTTCCTCATCCTTTCCTTTGCCTCTCTTTTCTTTTACTTTTTTGTCTGGTTATAAAAATTGTCAATAATCATCCATGTTTTTCTTTCTGTTTTACATCACAAATTGATGTTGATTTTCTTTATATGTTATCCACAATAACACGTATTAGAATTTTAAGGTTTCATTGGTTAGGAAGCTTGACTATATAAGTAAGATAAATGCTGAACTTAAATCAAATGTTTCTTTTTAAAATCCTTTCTTATTAGTGGATTGTCTATCCTTATATAAATACATACAATTTTGTCAGATTTTGAAGAAATCTTGTTCCATGGTTTGCTTAAGAGTGTTAATTACAAGTCTGTTTCATGGTAAAAAATGCAGAGAGCTTTCTCTCATCTCAAGTTATTGCCAGCTTACAAATGCAATTACAACATTAGCTTGAAAATTCTCATTCTCTGAACTTTGTAAGACTATAAAAGAGAGGAATAAAAATACAGGATATGTGTCTCAAGTCTAACATGTCCATGGTACAGGTTCTATTGCACAAGGTGTCACCTGTACAATATGTCAATTGTGCAAGTTCTATTCATGAGACTGGTGTCTCCTATATAATGGGGGAGCCTCCTACAACTGCCAGAGTCACGTGCTTATAGGGATGGACAACATCAAGGGTGGGTGTGAATTTGGAGGAACTGGAACTCTCCCAATGTGCTGTGGGGTGCACACTGTGTCCGCCACTCTGGGAAACAGTTTTCCTGTGTGGATCACAGGTATGTGCACCTGTGACTCTGCATTCCCACTCCTGGCTACATGTACCCATATGGCCTGAATGAGGCATTGCTGTTATATCCACCCAAAGTCCTGGAAAGCCTCTTTCACAGCAGAATTTTTCTGAGTACTCCTCTGGGGAAGCAATACCATGTATAAATGTAGAAGGAATAAACTTACTGTGCTATATCCTTACAATGATTTCTACTTACATGACATTTCAAATGGAAAAAAAACTTTTGATTTACACAGCAGCAACTTGAAATTCACATGATATTCACAAATAATATCCAGCCAGACACAAAAGTTTCCATACTGTGTGCTGCCATTGACAGGATGTGAGAAACAGAGAAATCCAAAATATGGTATCTGCTGGGGGTACTGATGGGAAGCAGCAAATGAGCAGCTGTTGGGGACTGGACATGTTTTTTTATGTCAATCAGAATGTCAGCAATATATTTGTTTACATTCCCAATAAACCACCCACCTGTGTACTTTTAATTTATGAACTTTACAATATGTAAATTAAGTATTGATTAAAAAACAAGAAATGTGGAAAGTAAATTTTTCACAAATCAATCTTCAGACCCCACTGGCTTCCATTGATTTCTATGAAATCTTGAGAGAAGTCATGCCAATGTTGTACACATGGTTCCAAGTAATATATACAGCAGGGTCACACTTTCATCAGATCAGGAGATTCTTGATGCCAAACACAGGAAGGGAGTGGAGAGGAAAGGTAAATTACAGGGCAAACTCTTCTGAATATGGATGATGGAATGCAACCAAATATTTGCAATCTGGATGCAGAGAATAGAAAGGAGACTGGGATTTTATGGTGGGATTTCCATGGGTGATAGGTGAGGACACAGGTAATTGAGTGCAGCCTTGGAGAGTGGTGAGAAGGGACAACCCCTTAGCGGATGAGCTCATGGAGCCTAAGGGAAATAGGGTCTGGTGGTGCTCAGGGGATTCCTGGGTGGGGTCTCCAGCTGTGGCTATAGAGGCTTCTCTGATAGGAGAGGGGACTCTTTCCCAGACAGTGCTCAGCCAGGATAGTAAGTTAAAGGCAAAGCTAATTATTAGCAGAGCTGTCATTGTCCTTTTTTATGAGCCAGCTTGTGAGCCAAGCAGAGTGCTGGTCACTCAGGGTGGTGAACTGACTCATGGAAAGAATCACCTAAAGCAGATGACAATGTGAATATTGTTGGATGACATGACCAAAAGTTTGGACATCATCTGGTCCTTCAGAGGGACCTCATTTGGGGGAATCTGTATCATAATTTGGTTCAAGGCATTCACTTTTAGGCAGGAGTTTTGATGAGGATTTGAGCCCATCTCTTCCCTGTAATAAAGGACCTTGTGTCCTATATTACAGATCCTGGAAGGTGAGTTGAAACCCCTGAAATTTTCTGAGTGATGTAACTGACTCCACTTCCTTCCTGAGATTCCACACTCATTCATGATTGTGGCCATGCAGGGCTGACATGGAGATCACAGAGCAGGGCACTTATATCCTGACACCATCCCCTGTCCTGGGGCCATGAGCACTCTTGCTGGAGGCAATCACTACAAAATGTATTGCTTATACCTGCCAACTTTAAAATTGAACTCTTCTAGAGTCCTTATGGCTTATCTGCCATGTTTCTTAAGGCTTTACTTGCATATTCTCATTTTAATCTCATAACATAAACTCATAAATAAGGCTTATTAAAATTTTCATATGACAATGCAGCAAATTGACCACCAAGGGGTTATATAACTTTCCCTACCTTCTGTGTCCTCTAAATGGGGTTTGAAGCCAGTTGTTCAGGTGCTGGCACCCATGCTGTGTTCAGTTGCTGAGCTGTGCCACCTTCCTATACTGTCTCATCTATATAAATGCATTGGCTCTCACATCTGTCTTTTGGGTGTTTGAAAATAAAATGGGACATGGGGCAAGATGGCGGACTGGTGAGCTGTATGTTTTAGTTACTCCTCCAGGAAAGTAGGTAGAAAGCCAGGAAAAGCGTGGACTGGACACCACAGAGCAATCTGACTTTGGGCATACTTCATACAACACTCATGAAAACGTGGAACTGCTGAGATCAGCAAAATCTGTAAGTTTCTGTGGCCAGGGGACCCACACCCCTCCCTGCCAGGCTCAGTCCCGTGGGAGGAGGGGCTGTCAGCTCCGGGAAGGAGAAGGGAGAACTGCAGCGGCAGCCCTTATCGGAAACTCATTCTACTGATCCAAATTCCAACCATAGATAGACTGAGACCAGACGCCAGAGAATCTGAGAGCAGCCAGCCCAGCAGAGAGGAGACAGGCATAGAAAAAAACAGCACAAAAAACTCCAAAATAAAAGCAGAGGATTTTTGGAGTTCTGGTGAACATAGAAAGGGGAAGGGCAGAGCTCAGGCCCTGAGGCTCATATGCAAATCCCGAAGAAAAGCTGATCTCTCTGCACTGTGGACCTTTCCTTAATGGCCCTAATTGCTTTGTCTCTTAGCATGTCAATAACCCATTAGATCTGTGAGGAGGGCCCTTTTTTTTTTTTAATCCTTTTTCTTTTTCTAAAACAATTACTCTAAGAAGCCCAATACAGAAAGCTTCAAAGACTTGCAATTTGGGCAGGTCAAGACAAGAGCAGAACTAAGAGAGCTCTGAGACAAAATGCAATAATCCAGTGGCTGAGAAAATTCACTAAACACCACAACTTCCCAAGAAAAGGGGGGCATCTGCTCATAGCCATCATCCTGGAGGACAGGAAACACTCCTGCCCTTCACCAGCCCCATAGCCCAGAGCTGCCCCAGACAACCCAGTGTGATGGAAGTGCTTCAAATAACAGGCACACACCACAAAACTGGGTGTGGACATTAGCCTTCCCTGCAACCTCAGTTGATTGTCCAAGAGTTGGGAAGGTGGAGAGTGTGAATTAACAAAGCCCCATTCAGCCATCATTTCAGCAGACTGGGAGCCTCCCTACACAGCCCAGCAGCCCAGAACCGCCCAGGGGGGATGGCACTCACCAGTGATATAGCACAGTCATCCCTCAACAGAGGACCAGGGGGTGCACGGCCTGGAAGAGGGACCCACTCAAAAGTCTCAGGAGCCATACACCAATACCAAGGACTTGTGGGTCAGTGGCAGAGACAAACTGTGGCAGGACTGAACTGAAGGATTAGACTATTGCAGCAGCTTTAAAACTCCAGGATCACCAGGGAGATTTGATTGTTTGAGCCACCCCCCACCTCCCTGACTGCCCAGAAACACGCTCCATATACAGGGCAGGCAACACCAACTACACACGCAAGCTTGGTACACCAATTGGACCCCACAAGACTCACTCCCCCACTCACCACAAAGGCAAAGCAGGGGAGAACTGGCTTGTGGAGAACAGGTGGCTCGTGGATGCCACCTGCTGGTTAGTTAGAGAAAGCGCACTCCACGAAGCTGTAGATCTGATAAATTAGAGATAAGGACTTCAATTGGTCTACAAATCCTAAAAGAACGCTACAGAGTTAAGCAAATGCCAAGAGGCCAAAAACAACTGAAAATTATAAAGCATATGAAAAAACCAGACGATATGGATAACCCAAGCCCAAGCACCCAAATCAAAAGACCAGAAGAGACACAGCACCTAGAGCAGCTACTCAAAGAACTAAAGATGAACAATGAGACCATAGTATAGGATACAAAGGATATCAAGAAGACCCTAGAAGAGCATAAAGAAGACATTGCAAGACTAAATAAAAAAATAGATGATCTTATGGAAATTAAAGAAACTGTTGACCAAATTAAAAAGATTCTGAACACTCATAGTACAAGACTAGAGGAAGTTGAACAATGAATCAGTGACCTGGAAGATGACAGAATGGAAAATGAAAGCATAAAAGAAAGAATGGGGAAAAAAATTGAAAAAATTGAAACGGACCTCAGGGATACGATAGATAATATAAAACATCCGAATATAAGACTCATTGGTGTTCCAGAAGGGGAAGAAAAGGGTAATGGTCTAGGAAGAGTATTCAAAGAAATTGTTGGGGAAAACTTCCCAAATCTTCTAAACAACATAAATACACAAATCATAAATGCTCAGCGAACTCCAAATAGAATAAATCCAAATAAACCCACTCTGAGACATATTCTGATCACACTGTCAAACACGGAAGAGAAGGAGCAAGTTCTGAAAGCAGCAAGAGAAAAGCAATTCACCACATACAAAGGAAACAGCATAAGACTAAGTAGTGACTACTCAGCAGCCACCATGGAGGCGAGAAGGCAGTGGTACGATATATTTAAAATTCTGAGTGAGAAAAATTTCCAGCCAAGAACACTTTATCCAGCAAAGCTCTCCTTCAAATTTGACGGAGAGCTTAAATTTTTCACAGACAAACAAATGCTGAGAGATTTGCTAACAAGAGACCTGCCCTACTGGAGATACTCAAGGGAGCCCTACAGACAGAGAAACAAAGACAGGACAGAGAGACTTGGAGAAAGGTTCAGTACTAAAGAGATTCGTTATGGGTACAATAAAGGATATTAATAGAGAGAGGGAAAAATATGGCAAACATAAACCAAAGGATAAGATGTCTGATTCAAGAAATGCCTTCACTGTTTTAACGTTGAATGTAAATGGATTAAACTCCCCAATTAAAAGATATAGATTCGCAGAATGGATCAAAAAAAATGAACCATCAATATGTTGCATACAAGAGACTCATCTTAGACACAGGGACACAAAGAAACTGAAAGTGAAAGGATAGGAAAAAAATATTTCATGCAAGCCTACAGCCAAAAGAAAGCAGGTGTAGCAATATTAATCTCAGATAAAATAGACTTCAAATGCAGGGATGTTTTGAGAGACAAAGAAGGCCACTACATACTAATAAAAGGGGCAATTCAGCAAGAAGAAATAACAATCGTAAATGTCTATGCACCCAATCAAGGTGTCACAAAATACATGAGAGAAACACTGGCAAAACTAAAGGAAGCAATTGATGTTTCCACAATAATTGTGGGAGACTTCAACACATCACTCTCTCCTATAGATAGATCAACCAGACAGAAGACCAATAAGGAAATTGAAAACCTAAACAATCTGATAAATGAATTAGATTTAACAGACATCTACAGGTCATTACATCCCAAATCACCAGGATACACATACTTTTCTAGTGCTCACGGAACTTTCTCCAGAATAGATCATATGCTGGGACATAAAACAAGCCTCAATAAATTTAAAAAGATTGAAATTATTCAAAGCACATTCTCTGACCACAATGGAATACAATTAGAAGTCAATAACCATCAGAGACTTAGAAAATTCACAAATACCTGGAGGTTAAACAACACACTCCTAAACAATCAGTGGGTTAAAGAAGAAATAGCAAGAGAAATTGCTAAATATATAGAGATGAATGAAAATGAGAACACAACATACCAAAACCTATGGGATGCAGCAAAAGCAGTGCTGAGGGGGAAATTTATAGCACTAAACGCATATATTAAAAAGGAAGAAAGAGCCAAAATCAAAGGACTAATGGATGAACTGAAGAAGCTAGAAAATGAACAGCAAACCAATCCTAAACCAAGTAGAAGAAAAGAAATAACAAGGATTAAAGCAGAAATAAATGACATAGAGAACAAAAAAAAAATAGAGAGGATAAATATCACCAAAAGTTGGTTCTTTGAGAAGATCAACAAGATTGACAAGCCCCTAGCTAGACTGACAAAATCAAAAAGAGAGAAGACCCATATAAACAAAATAATGAATGAAAAAGGTGACATAACTGCAGATCCTGAAGAAATTAAAAAAAATTATAAGAGGATATTATGAACAACTGTATGGCAACAAACTGGATAATGTAGAAGAAATGGACAATTTCCTGGAAACATATGAACAACCTAGACTGACCAGAGAAGAAATAGAAGACCTCAACCAAACCATCACAAGCAAAGAGATCCAATCAGTCATCAAAAATTTTCTCACAAACAAATGCCCAGGGCCAGATGGCTTCACAGGGGAATTCTACCAAACTTTCCAGAAAGAACTGACACCAATCTTACTCAAACTCTTTCAAAACATTGAAAAAAATGGAACACTACCTAACTCATTTTATGAAGCTAACATCAATCTAATACCCAAACCAGGCAAAGATGCTACAAAAAAGGAAAACTACCGGCCAATCTCCCTAATGAATATAGATGCAAAAATCCTCAACAAAATACTTGCAAATCGAATCCGAAGACACATTAAAAAAATCATACACCATGACCAAGTGGGGTTCATTCCAGGCATGCAAGGATGGTTCAACATAAGAAAAACAATCAATGTATTACAACACATTAACAAGTCAAAAGGGAAAAATCAATTGATCATCTCAATAGATGCTGAAAAAGCATTTGACAAAATCCAACATCCGTTTTTGATAAAACCACTTCAAAAGGTAGGAATTGAAGGAAACTTCCTCAACATGATAAAGAGCATATATGAAAAACCCACAGCCAGCATAGCACTCAATGGTGAGGGACTGAAAGCCTTCCCTCTAAGATCAGGAACAAGACAAGGATGCCCGCTGTCACCACTGTTATTCAACATTATGCTGGAAGTGCTAGCCAGGGCAATCTGGCAAGACAAAGAAATAAAAGGCATCCAAATTGGAAAAGAAGAAGTAAAACTGTCATTGTTTGCAGATGATATGATCTTATATCTGGAAAACCCCGAGAAATCGACGATACAGCTACTTGAGCTAATAAACAAATTTAGCAAAGTAGCAGGATACAAGATTAATGCACATAAGTCAGTAATGTTTCTATATGCTAGAAATGAACAAACTGAAGAGACACTCAAGAAAAAGATACCATTTTCAATAGCAACTAAAAAAATCAAGTACCTAGGAATAAACTTAACCAAAGATGTAAAAGACCTATACAAAGAAAACTACATAACTCTACTAAAAGAAATAGAAGGGGACCTTAAAAGATGGAAAAATATCCCATGTTCATGGATAGGAAGACTAAATGTCATTAAGATGTCAATTCTACCCAAACTCATCTACAGATTCAATGCAATCCCAATCAAAATTCCAACAACCTACTTTGCAGACTTGGAAAAGCTAGTTATCAAATTTATTTGGAAAGGGAAGATGCCTCAAATTGCTAAAGACACTCTAAAAAAGAAAAATGAAGTGGGAGGACTTACACTCCCTGACTTTGAAGCTTATTATAAAGCCACAGTTGCCAAAACAGCATGGTACTGGCACAAAGATAGACATATAGATCAATGGAATCGAATTGAGAATTCAGAGATAGACCCTCAGATCTATGGCCGACTGATCTTTGATAAGGCCCCCAAAGTCACTGAACTGAGTCATAATGGTCTTTACAACAACTGGGGCTGGGAGAGTTGGATATCCATATCCAAAAGAATGAAAGAGGAACCCTACCTCACCCCCTACACAAAAATTAACTCAAAATGGACCAAAGATCTCAATATAAAAGAAAGTACCATAAAACTCCTAGAAGAGAATGTAGGAAAACATCTTCAAGACCTTGTATTAGGCGGCCACTTCCTAGACTTTACACCCAAAGCACAAGCAACAAAAGAGAAAATAGACAAATGGGAACTCCTCAAGCTTAGAAGTTTCTGCACCTCAAAGGAATTTCTCAAAAAGGTAAAGAGGCAGCCAACTCAATGGGAAAAAATTTTTGGAAACCATGTATCTGACAAAAGACTGATATCTTGCATATATAAAGAAATCCTACAACTCAATGACAATAATACAGACAGCCCAATTATAAAATGGGCAAAAGATATGAAAAGACAGTTCTCTGAAGAGGAAATACAAATGGCCAAGAAACACATGAAAAAATGTTCAGCTTCACCAGCTATTAGAGAGATGCAAATTAAGACCACAATGAGATACCATCTCACACCGGTTAGAATGGCTGCCATTAAACAAACAGGAAACTACAAATGCTGGAGGGGATGTGGAGAAATTGGAACTCTTATTCACTGTTGGTGGGACTGTATAATGGTTCAGCCACTCTGGAAGTCAGTCTGGCAGTTCCTTAGAAAACTAGATATAGAGTTACCATTCGATCCAGCGATTGCACTTCTCGGTATATACCCGGAAGATCAGAAAGCAGTGACACGAACAGATATCTGCACGCCAATGTTCATAGCAGCATTATTCACAATTGCCAAAAGATGGAAACAACCCAAATGTCCTTCAACAGATGAGTGGATAAATAAAATGTGGTATATACACACGATGGAATACTACGCGGCAGTAAGAAGGAACGATCTCGTGAAACATATGACAACATGGATGAACCTTGAAGACATAATGCTGAGTGAAATAAGCCAGGCACAAAAAGAGAAATATTATATGCTACCACTAATGTGAACTTTGAAAAATGTAAAACAAATGGCTTATAATGTAGAATGTAGGGGAACTAGCAATAGAGAGCCATTAAGGAAGGGGGAACAATAAGCTATTTAACGTTCTGGGGATGCCCAGGAATGACTATGGTCTGTTAATTTCTGATGGATATAGTAGGAGCAAGTTCACAGAATTGTTGCTATATTAGGTAACTTTCTTGGGGTAAAGTAGGAACATGTTGGAAGTTAAGCAGTTATCTTAGGTTAGTTGTCTTTTTCTTACTCCCTTGTTATGGTCTCTTTGAAATGTTCTTTTATTGTATGTTTGTTTTCTTTTTAACTTTTTTTTCATACAGTTGATTTAAAAAAGAAGGGAAAGTTAAAAAAAAAAGAAAACAAGGAAAAAAAAAAGTTGCAGTGCCCCCTTGAGGAGCCTGTGGAGAATGCAGGGGTATTCGCCTACCCCACCTCCATGGTTGCTAACATGACCACAGACATAGGGGACTGGTGGTTTGATGGGTTGATTCCTCTACCACAGGTTTTACCCTTGGGAAGATGGTTGCTGCAAAGGAGAGGCTAGGCCTCCCTATGGTTGTGCCTAAGAGCCTCCTCCTGAATGCCTCTTTGTTGCTCAGATGTGGCCCTGTCTCTCTAGCTAAGCCAACTTGAAAGGTGAAATCACTGCCCTCCCCGCTACGTGGGATCAGACACCCAGGGGAGTGAATCTCCCTGGCAACGTGGAATATGACTCCTGGGGAGGAATCTAGACCTGGCATCATGGGATGGAGAACATCTTCTTGACCAAAAGGGGGATGTGAAAGGAAATGAAATAAGCTTCATTGGCAGAGAGAATCCAAAAGGAGCCGAGAGGTCACTCTGGTGGGCACTCTTACGCACACTTTAGACAACCCTTTTTAGGTTCTAAAGAATTGGGGTAGCTGGTGGTGGATACCTGAAACTATCAAACTACAACCCAGAACCCATGAATCTCGAAGACAGTTGTATAAAAATGTAGCTTATCAGGGGTGACAAGGGGATTGGGAAAGCCATAAGGACCACACTCCACTTTGTCTAGTTTATGGATGGATGAGTAGAAAAATAGGGGAAGGAAACAAACAGACAAAGGTACCCAGTGTTCTTTTTTACTTCAATTGCTCTTTTTCACTCTAATTATTATTCTTGTTATTTTTGTGTGTGTGCTGATGAAGGTGTCGGGGATTGATTTGGGTGATGAATGTACAACTATGTAATGGTACTGTGAACAATCGAAAGTACGATTTGTTTTGTATGACTGCGTGGTATATGAATATATCTCAATGAAATGAAGATTAAAAAAAAAAAAACAAAAAACAAAAAAAAGTCATAATGCTGAGCAAAATAAGCCAGGCACAAAAAGAGAGATATTGTATGTTACCACTAATGTGAATTCTGTGAAAAATGTACAATGTTTTATACTGTAGAATGTAGGGGACCTAGAGATACCAATTAGTGGAGGGGGAATGATAATCTAATAAGAACAGATAAACTATGGAGGGTAATCTCAATGTTATGGGAATGCTCAGGAATGATTATGGTTTGTAAACTTTCTTGGATATAGTAAGATCATGTTGGAAGCAATAGAGTTATTTTAGGTTTTTTTTTTTCTCTTATTCCTTTGTTTTCTTAGGGGTTGTTAATTTTCTTGGGGTATGGTAGGAACATGTTGGAAGCAATGTAGTTATTTTAGATTATTTGTTTTTCTTACTCCTCTGTTTGGACATGGTTTATTAATTTTCTTGGGGTATGGTAGGAACATATTGGAAGCAAAGTAGTTATTTTAGGTTATTTGTTTTCCTTAATCCATTGCTTTGTTTGAAATGTTGTGGGGTTTTTTTGGTTGTTGTTTGCCTGTTTGTTTTTAATTTTTTGATAAACAAAGTTAAAAAATTGAAAAAGAATCAGTAGAAAAATGGGAGTAAAAACTAAATGACAAATAGGGTGGGATGGGGGGATGGTTTGGGTATTCTCTTTTCACTTTTATTTTTTATTCTTATTCTGATTCTTTCTGATGTAAGGAAAATGTTCAGAAATAGATTGTGGTGATGAACGCATAACTATATGATCATACTGTGAACAGTTGATTGTATACCATGGATGACTGTATGGTTTGTGAATATATTTCAATAAAACTGAATTAAAAAAAAAAAAAAAAAAAAAACAACTAGGTCCGCATATTGGTTTTGTAAAAGTTAAGCTTAATTTTAAACCAGCACGTCCCTCCTCTAGAATGAGTGGGTGAAACGCAACATGACGAGCTGTCTCCTTGTCGTCCAGCCCTTTCTACTTGGTGTTTGCTGGTTTCTGCGTCTGTCTCAGAGATGCACGGCCGTAAGCGTCCTTGTCGGTCCGCAGCTTCTCGGGGGCGCGGGGGGATTGTGTGCGGTGCTGTCTGCAGCCCAGCCCGGCTGGTGCGTGAGCTGACGGGTGGGGTTGACTCCATGCCCGCGGCTTCCCCCTCTTCCCGGGCCCCCTGCCTGGAGGGTGCAGCCCCCTGGGGAAGTGGGGCTTGTCCCGCCATGTGCCTCAGCCAAGGCGCTGAATGACCGTTTGCCTTCAGGGTGGCCCCGTGGCTCGGGGAGGTCACTCCAGCTCCAGGGAGGGTGTGCAGCGCGGGCTCCGGGGCTCAGAGTCCCGGGTTCAAATCCCAGCCCTGCCCTGTGCTCTCCGGGGGCCTTGGGCAGAGGACTGAACGGGTCTGTCCCTCGGTTTCCCCATGCTCACGATGGCTGTGACAGTAGCACCTGTGTTGGGTCCGAGGGTAGATTAAATGAGGGTGCAGGTGAGTGCTGGAGTGCGCCTGGCTCCCGGGAAGCTCTTAGAAGGGTTGGCTGGGGTCTCACGGCCTTGGAGGAGCTGAGGGGCTCCTAGAAGCCTCATTTTCTAATCCACTCCTGACCCCGATGTTAGAGATGAGGCAAGTGGGGTCCAGACAGGGAACCTGTTTTATTCCAAGAGAAAGCTCCCGAGGCTGGAGCCACACGGAGCCCGTGCTCCTCGGAAGCCCTGGGTGGGCTGCGGGGGCTCACGTGCTCTGTGCGTCATCCTCGTCGGCCTCATTTCTTCCCTGGTGCCAGGTGTCCTAGACAGGGGGGCGCTGCGGGCAGCCCCCCTCCGGCTCAGGGCCCCACCCCCACGTGGGGTCAGCAGCCTGCCAAGCTTTCCAGGCTGAAGGTCGATGTGTGTGCAATGGGCCCCCCGGCCTGGGGGGTCTCGGGGCTCTTGGCTCTCGCCTGGGGCCTGCTACCTGGATTTGGGGCCAGTGACCTGTGCGCTGTCTCCGCAGGAAGGTGGTGTGTGAGTGCGGCTACACGCGTGAGCAGCACCTGGAGGAGGCCACCAAGCCCCGCGCCTTCCAGGGCCAGCAGTGGGACCCCAAGAAGCACGTCCAGGAGATGCCAACGGATGCCTTTGGGGACATCGTCTTCACGGGCTTGAGCCAGAAAGTGGGAAAGGTTGGTCTCCATCTCTCGCGGGCTCTGACTGTGGGCTCCAGCCCACCGCGGGTGGCTCTGGTGGCCCACGGTGACACATGGGGGTCCCACAGGTACATGCGGTGGTCCCATGAGTACGTGGTGGTCCCACGGGCACACGGTGCTCCCACGGTGACACGTGCTGGCCAGTCTCCTGGGTGTGCAGAGCCCTGCAATGCTGGGGGTCAGAGGTGGGTGGGAGGCGAGTGGAGCATGGGGGTGTGTGAGGACCCGGGCTCCGGCGCTGGCCGTGCGTGGCCGCTCGAGGGTGGGGGTAGAGGTTGTGCCTCCGCAGGGAGCTGCATGAGGCAGGGGCCAGGGGCTGTGACGGGCGCAGGGCGGGCCGAGGCCCAGCTGAACCATGGCTCTCGCAGTGGCCCCTGGACACCGGCGTCTCCTGGGAACCCGCAGGTCCCACCCAGGCCCCCGACTAGAGCCGCAAGGCAGGGTCCAGCCCCCCGTGTCTTACCAAGACTTTGGGGTGATCGGTGCAGCCGAGTTTGGGAACCATTGTCCTCTGGGGGCTAGAGAGCTGGTGCCACTCAGCTTGGTGCTGGCTGGGGGGGCTTGTTCCCTCAACCCCTTGAAGGTCCCTCAGGGCGCTGCCCACAGAGAGGCTAGGCCTGGGGACCCTGGCTATGAGGTCACACCAAGCCTGGGTTTCTGGGGGCCCCAGCCCCAAGGGTCCCCGCCTCCCCTGAGCTCCCTGCCCCGACCCTCCAGGCCCCGGCCTCGGTGCCTCTCCAGGTGCCTGAGGAGGCAGAGCTGCTGCCCCGTCTTGGATGGGAAGTCGAGGCACGAGGAAGGGGGTCAGTCCTTCTGGCCACAGGTGGGGAGCAGCAGTGGTGGGGTTTGAGCCCAGGCCAGCCGCATCCTGGGCCTGGGTCATGACCCCTACGCCCCCCGACCTCCAGCCTCCCCCTGGGCTGCTGACAGCACCCGTGGGCCAGGGACATTGGTGACAGGGAGGGTGTGGACAGGGACACCCTCAGGTGTGGCACCTGAGACGGCGTAGAGAGGCCTCACGGCTGCAGCTCAGTCCCAGCCAGGGGCCCTGTGCAGGCGACACGCAGCCCCCATCCCCGTCCACGAAGCCCCACCCGGCACTGTGCCCCTTTCCAGCACCGGTTAGTCCTGGGGACCCAAAGGGAGGGTCCCTCAAGTGCTGACAGGCCTGAGACAACCACTGCTGGGCTCGGTGAGTCCTCTTCGGGACACTGACCCCGTCTGTGGGTTCTGCCCACTGGTTTTCTGTCCCTGGTGAGCCAGTCGGGGTCACATGCCAGGCCGGGCCACTGCGGAAAAGCCCACCACAGAGCTGCTGAGGGTCCCGCAGCCATCACGGGGCAGAGCAGGGACAGGCGCGGCTCGGCTGGGCCTGCACTGTACACATGGCCAGGCCTGGGTGGACACACGGCCGGGCCTTGGCGGGACACACAGCCGGGTCTGCACTGGACACATGGCCGGGCCTTGGCGGGACACACGGCCAGGTCTGGGCAGGACACACGGCCTGGTTGGGGCACCCGACACAGGACGGGGGCTCAGGATGGGGCAGGGTGTGGGTGGGAGCCACGCGGCACCAGGGAGGGAGGAAGGAGGGGCCTCTAGTGCAGGAAGAAATCCACCGGGGCTCCGTGGGCGCAGGGCACAGGGCAGCCTGGCAGCTCCTGCTGCAGGGGGACGAGTGAAGGGGAGCGGGTCAGCAGGGGCCGGGGGTTTAGGGGGGAAGGTGCCGGTTTTCCCCGGGACGGCCTCAGTGCCCGGCTTGGGCCTCCCTCCTCCCTTCTGTCCTTGACCCTCACCCTCTGTGGCCGCTTGGGGGTCACCCCTCCTGCTTAATGGTTTGGGGTCTGCCCTGCCAGGAGGCTCTGAGACTGGGTGGCCTGTCCTGTCCCCTGCACAGGGTCTCTGGGCCCGGGGTGGGCGTCCCTGCCCCTGTGGCCCATGGGACCTGTTGGCCATGAGGGCCCGCCTCACGCAGGGCACCCCGCTGAGCCCCAGCCTCCCCGCAGTTCGTCCGAGTGTCCGAGGACACGTGCCCCAGTGTCATCTACCACCTCATGACCCAGCACTGGGGCCTGGACGCCCCCAACCTCCTGATCTCGGTGACCGGGGGGGGCCAAGAACTTCACCATGAAGCCGAGACTGAGGAGCGTCTTCCGGAGGGGCCTGGTCAAGGTGGCTCAGACCACAGGTCAGAGGGCAGGCCCTGGGGGTGCCCGGGAAGAGGGCGCTAATGGGGGGCCGTGGGGAGGGAGGTGGTGGTGGGGGCGGTGGGAGTGGGGGGCTCATGGGAGAAGGGTGTCGGGGAAGGGGTGCTGTGGGAGGGGCCCCGGGGTGTGGGAGCTCTGGCCCCCAGGATCCCCACGGAGCCCTCGGCCCTCAGTTTGCAGCCCCCAGAGCCAGGTGGAGAGGTGGGGGACCCTGCTGTCTGTCCTGCCACCTCCTGACTTGTTCTTGGGGCCAGCCATGACTCGTGGGCTCAGTGGGTGTGAGCGGGAGCCCCCGCCAGTGTCCACTGTGGAAGTCAAAGGCGACCCGGGCCGTGTCCCTGGGGCCTGGAGGACGTTTGGAGGGTCCACGCATGCTTGGGACCCTGGTTCCCTTACAAGTGGTGACTGGTACCTGGGGTGGAAAATAACGCAGAAAAGTGACCTCGGGGTGCCCAGGCGGGACTGGGGCGGCCCCACGTTCCTGGGGCCTGGTTCCAGCAGCAGGTGCGGGCCCCACCCCGGACGTGGTCTTGGCCCCACGTTAGGCGGCGTCTCCGCAGCCGGAGTCAGGCAGAGTCTCCCACCCCTGTCCTCCAGCCCTGGGGCCCCGACCCCGGACCCTCGCCCTCCACCCTGCTGGCGAATTGACCGTTCGCTTGGGGCTCGGTCACGGGCACCGGCCACCTTCGCGACCTCGCTACCTAACACGTGGGTCCTGGAGGCGCTCACCCGCCCGCCAGGTGATCCACGGCCGCCCTGCCCCGACCTGCCACGTGTGCCCGTGCCGCCCGCTGCCCCTCTGGAAGCCGTAGCTATGGGTTCAGCCCGTTTTTATGGCAGCCCCACAACTTCACTTCCGATTCCTGGTAACGCCCAGCCTGAAGTGGCAGCACCCGTCGCATTTTGGGGGTTTGGGGGCTGGTCCTGGGTCAGCGGCTGCAGCCCCCTCGGGCAGGGCCGCGGGTCGGGAGCAGGCCCCGTTAGCTGGCGCAGACGCACGGTGCTCAGATGCGGTGGTTGTCTGACACCGGCCTGCTGCTGACCAGAGCCGGTCACCTGGTTGAGCCGGATGGTGAGGTGGGGATGTCACCCCCATGGGGGTCCCGGCCTGGTGCGGGGCAGTGTGTGGGGTGTAACCCCTTACGGGGTTGGGGGCAGGGGTCCCAGCTCTCACTCTCGGGGTCCAAGGGAAACTTGTACTTCCCGTAACAGAAGAATTCAGAGGAATCTCTGGGAAGCAAGCTTGCAGAGACTGGGGTGTAGAGAGGATGCGGCCTGCAGCCCCAAGATGGGGTCTCTCTTTCCGCCTCCCCCCACTGCCTACCTGAGCAAGGTTGGAGCTGCTGCCCCTCCAGCGCCTGAGGTGCAGCACGAGGACACAGTGACCGTCCCCCTCCTTGCCCTGGCTCTGAGAATCCCTCCTGCTAGTGTGTGTGTGGGCACCCCGAGCGGGGGCTCTGCAGATGTGGGGTGGTGGGTGAGGCTGAGTAAAGGCCGAGGGGCGCCCCATGCTGACAGGTGCACCCGCCCTCCCTCTGTCCGCTCCAGGAGCCTGGATCGTCTCGGGGGGCTCCCACACCGGGGTGATGAAACAGGTGGGGGAGGCGGTGCGCGACTTCAGCCTGAGCAGCGGCTGCCACGAGGGGGGCGTCATCACCATTGGCGTTGCCACATGGGGCACCATCCACAACCGGGACAGCCTGGTCCAGCCCACGGTGAGAGCCCGTCCCAGGAGGGGAGCCAAGCGGGGACCGGCGCCCAGGGGTGGCCGTGAGCCTCTGCTGGGTGCTTGGGGGGCAGTGTGGAGGGCAGAGTGCCTGGGGGTGCAGGGGGCCCCATCAAGGATCCCTGGGGCTGGCCCCCAGCCCACAGCCCAGGGCTGCAGGTGGAGCCACATGATGTCACCTGGAACCCCCGCTGGCCCAGGGCTCGTCCTCACGGCCGCTCTGATGAGAAAGGACAAAAGGACAGAGGGGAGGAGAGGGGCTTGGCCAAGAGCCCGTGGGCCGTCTGACCCCACAGCCGGAGCTTTCCTTTTATTTTCCCTTTTTATGGAGGTGAAATTCATGTAATGTAAAATTAACCATTTTTAAGCATACGATTCAGGGGCATTTAGAGTTCCAAAATGGTGTCATCATCTTCAAAAGACACTCTCTGCCCTTCTCTGTGGATTTGCCTATTTTGAATATTTCATCTAAAGGAATCATACACTATGTGACCTTCGGTGCCTGGCTTCTTTCACCTGGAATAATGTTTTCCAAGTTTATCCAGGTTGTAGCACAAATCAGCACTTCGCTGCTTTTACGGCTGCAGGTGCTCTGCTGTTTCTGCACCATCCGCTGATGGGTGTGGGGCTGCTCCCCCGGCGGTTGTGAATAACACGCGTGGGCAGTGTTGGGGGTGTAGCTGGGGAGGAGCTGCTGGGTCACGTACCAGTTAACTGTTGGAGGAACCGCGCAGCTGTTTTCCGTGTCGGCTGCACCATTTTCCGTTCCCGCCGGCATTGCGGGAGGGCTCCAGCTGCCCCACACTCCCCCAGCCCTCCTTACCTTCTGTGGTTTTTGCAGCCTTCCTGGTGGGTGGGACGTGCTAGCTGCTCGTGTGCTTGTTGGTCATTTATGTGTTTTCTTTGGGGAAATGTCTATTCAGAGCCCTGCCCATTGTTCATTGGGTTGTCTGCCTTCTTGTTGCTGAGTTGTAAGAGTTTATATATTCTAGAAACAAGTCCCTTATCAGATATACGACTTGCAAATATTTTTCCCATTCTCCGTTTTTTTTTTCACTTTCTTAATGGTATCCGTTGAAGCACAAAAGTGTTTGATTTGGATGAACTCCAAATTATCCATTTTTTCTTTTGTTGCTTGTGCTTTTGGTGTCATATCTAAGAATCTTTTGCCAAATCTGAGGTCGTGCGGATTTATTCCCGTGTTTTCTTCTAAGAGTTTTCTGGTTTTCACCCTTACGTTTAGGTCTTTGATCCATTTTGAATTCATTTTTGTCTATGGGGTGAAGTAAGGATCCAACTTCTTTTGCATGTGACCATCCAGTTTTTCCAGCATATGTTGAAAAGATGAGTCTTTCCCATTGAATGGTTTTGGCCCCTTTGTCAAAAATCAGTTCATGTTAGACACATACTTTTATTTCTGGACTTTCAACTTTATGCCATTGGCCTCTGTGTTTATCCCTGTGTCTTGATTACTGTTGCTTTGTAGTAAGTTTTGAAGTCGAGAAGTGTGAGTCTTCCAACTTGGCTCTTCTTTTCAAGACTGTTTTGGCTATTATGGGTCTCTTGCAATTCCATATGAATTTTAAAATGACCTTATCAGTTTCTACAAAGAAGTCAGGTGGGATTCTAAAAGGGGAGTATTGTCATCTTCACAATGTTAATCTTCTAATTTGTGAACATATGATGTCTTTCCATTTATTTAGAACTTTAATTTCTCTCTACAATATTTTGTAGTTTTCAAAGGATATGTTTTGCACTGCTTTTGTTAAAAATTTATTCCTAAGTAGTTGATTTTTTTGATGCTATTGTGAATGAAACCTTCCGTAATTTCATTTTTGGATTGTTCATTGCTAATGTAGAGAAATACAACTGATTTTTGTAAATTGATCTCGTAGCCTGCAAACTTGCTGAACTTGTTTGTTACTTCTGCGTTTCTTAGTGGATTTCTTGGGACTTTTTATATTTATAAGATCATCTCATCTGCAAATAGAGATGGTTTTACTTCTTCTTTTTACATCTGGATGCCTTTACTTCTTGTTCTTGCCTAATTGCCCTGGAAGAACCTCCAGCACAATAGTGAATAGAAGTGGCAAGAGTGGGCATCTTTGTCTTGTTCTCGGTCTTAGAGGGAAAGCATCCAGCCCCACACATTAGCTTTGGGTTTTCATAAGTGCCTTAACCAGGCTGAGGAAGTTCCCTTCTATTTATAGTCTGTTGGTTTTTTTTTTTTTAATCATGAAAAGATGTTGGATTTTTTAATATACATTTTTTTTGCCTCTATTGAGATGATCCTACAATTTTTGTTTTTTATTCTATTGATAGGATATTTTACATCAGTTGATTTTTGGATGTTAACCTAATCTTGCATTCTTGGGATAAATCCCACTTGGTGTTTCATTCTTTCTTTTTTTTTTTTTTTTTTTTTAACTTTCCAAGTGCAATTTAATAAGTAGTTGACAGCAAATTTCAAAGAATTTTATGGGTTACAGTTCCACAGTTTCAGTTATTTCTCTACGGTGAAATATAACATATATGCCAAAAGGTAATAAATTTCAAAGTATGATTTAACAAACAGTTATATAGGAAATTTCCAAAAATTTATGAGTTACAGTACCATTGTTTCAGTTATTTCCTTATTATGAGATATAACAAATATACAAAAAGGTGACAACTTTCAAATTATAATTTAACAAGTAGCTATAGAGCAAATTTCAAAGAATGCTGTGGGTTTGATTCCACCATTTCAGTTCTTTCCTTCTAGCTATTCCAATACCCCAGCAACTAAGAAAAAGAAAATTATACAGAAATTCAGTATTCATAATCCTTTGTTAAATTCCATCTTGTCTGTTGCTCCCCCTTCCTCTAGTTTAATTACTTGGGGATGTCTAGGCAGTGACCACCCTAACTTGTTCATGTTGAAAAGTGGTGTTGACATTATGGGAAAAGGGGACACATCTGGTTGATGTTCTTGAAGAGGTTATTGCCTCTGGGTTTTGGGACTCAGTTGGCATAGGACAACTCTGAAGGATTTAAATTTCTGAAGAATAAGCTTAGTGAACTTATTATAGAATGAAACTTTCATAGAGTCTCAGATAGGGACCCAGGTATTCTTTAGAGTTTTCAGGACTACCGTTGACTTGGGCTGATCATACTGGGTCATTCCACTTTAATTTTATGAGTCCTACCAAGGGAGCTCAGGAGACGGCCAAGAAGTCCTCACCCAGACCTCCAGTGCTCTGTAGACAGGGCCCAGAGAGCAGCAGTAGTGGTGGTGCGTTATCGTCATCCTGGGAGCAGTTATTGATTGATTGATGACACAATTCTCAGAGCACACCTTGCCGCCATCTTAGGTTCTCTAGTGTTTCATTCTTGATATATGTTGCTGGATTTGGTTTGCTTGTATTTTGTTGAGGATTTTTGCATCCATATCCATAAGAAATATTGTCCTGCAACTTACCTGTGATGTCTTTGTCTGACTTCGGTCTTAGGGGAAAAAGCAGGAAGTAGTCCCTCTCTTCTATGTTTTGGAACAGTTTGAGAAGTATTGGCTTTAATTATTGTTTAAATTAATTCACCAGTGAAGGCATGTGGTCCTGGGCTCTTCTTTGTTGGGAGGTTTTTGATGACTGATTCAGTCTCTACTTGTTATTCATCTGTTGAGATTTTCTATTTCTTCTCAAGTTAGTTTAGGTAACTGATGTGTTTTTTAGGAATTTTTCCATTTCATCTAAGTTTGTCTAATTTGTTGGTATAAAACTGTTCATAGTATTCTCTTACAATCATTTTTATTTCGGTAAGGTTGGTACTATTGTCCCTAATTTCATTTCTGATTTTAGTAATTTGAGTCTCCTTTATTTTTATCTTAGTCTAGGTAATGGATTGTCAATTTTGTTGTCTTTTTAAGGAACCTAATTTTGGTTTTGTTGATTCTCTCTGTTGTTTTCCTGTGCTTTGTTTCATTTATCTCTGCTCGATCTTTATTATTTCCTTCCTTCTGTTAGGTTTTATTTTTCTGATTCCTTAGGGGGTAAAGTTAGGTCTTGAGGTCTTTCTTCTTTTTTAATGTAAGCATTTACAGATGTAAATTTCCTTCTAGGTACTGCTTTAGCTGCATCCCACAAGTTTTGTTTTGTTTTCCATTTTCATTCATCTCAAAGTATTTTCTCATCTCTCTTCTAATTTCTTCCTTGACCCACTGATTGCTTAAAAGTGTGTTGCTTAAGTTCCACATATTTGTGAATTTTCCTTTTATCGATTTCTAGTTTCATTCCATTGTGATCAGATAAGATAGTTTGTACGATTTTGTCATTTTAAATTTGGGGAGCTTGTTCTGTGGCCTAACGTGTCGTCTGTCCTGGAGACCATTTCATGTGCGCTCGGGAAGGATGTGTGCTCTGCTATTGTTTGGTGGTGTGTTCTAGAGATGCCTGTTAGCTCTAGTTGGTCTTCTGTTTCTTCATTGATCCTCTACCCAGTTCCATCATTGAAACTGGGATACTGAAGTCTCTAACCATTAGTGTAGAACTATCTGTTTCTCCCTTCTGTTGTGTCCATTTTTGCTTCATACAATTTGGGGTTGTGTTATTGGGTGCATATATGTTTATGATTGTTATATCTTCTTGCTGAATTGACCCTTTTGTAAATATATAATGTCCTTTGTCTCTTCTAACAATTTTTGAACTTGAAGACTATTTTGTCTGTCATTAGTATAGCCACCCTAGCTCTTTGCTTACTATTTGCATGAAATATCTTTCTCTGTTTTTTTTTTCTCTTTTAATCTCTTTGTG
Source organism: Choloepus didactylus (assembly GCF_015220235.1). Lineage (NCBI taxonomy): Eukaryota > Metazoa > Chordata > Mammalia > Pilosa > Megalonychidae > Choloepus > Choloepus didactylus. The sequence continues at coordinate 427,571 of NW_023637591.1, forward strand.
TCTTTGGATCTAAAGTGAGCCTCTTGTAGACAGCATATGGTTAGAGAGCTCAAGCTTTTAACTCCTTCGCTTCCAGGTCTCTTCCAGCTTAGGTGTCATGATAGTGTGATTTCAGACAGCCAGACCCCCTGGTGATCTTATCTCTTAGAACTGAAGGCAGAGCACTCCTCTCTCTTACTGGGCTGCCACAGTGAGAAGCAGTTGCTTTGCTTTGGAGATGTGAGTTGGAAAAGATAATTTGATTCATTCAGTAGTATTTTTAAGGACACATTACATTTGACATAGCAGACACGTTATTACTTCACAAAGTCGGGAATGTTTGCTGACAAAACTGGCCCGTGGCATGCCGAGGAGGTTCTCCTGTGCTGCCCACAGGTGATGCGCTTGAAACGACCCTCTGTCTGCTCGGGTAGAGCCCGTGGTGCACTCGTTTCCCAGGGAAAAGTGCCCCTTCGGAATGGGGATTCCTTGTCAGTCACAAATACCCACAAGGGGCCCAGCAAGGGAATTGCCTGGCTGCTGCCTGGCCTTTGTCCTCCTTCCGTGTTGGCCTGGACAGGACGTTTCTGCCTGGAACCCTCATTTTTCTGAGTGGAAGACGGAGGCCAAGAGAGGTTGGATGACTTCCAAGTCCCCATCCCCAAGACTTTCCTTACACACATTTCCATCCTCTGTGGATGACAGAAAGAAGCTGGCCCTGAAGGCCCTTGTAGAACTTCCATCAGCTCTGCACACCTGGGCGGTGCTCCAGCAGCTGTTTCCTCGGTTCCTGTGGCTGCTCTCACACATTACCCCAGACCTGGTGGCTTAGAGCAATGGAAATTAATCCCCTCACTGTTCTGAAGGCCAGAAATCAGAAATCAGAGATCAGATAGCCTACACCTCCCTACAGAGGCTCTAGGAGAGAGGCCTCCTTGCCCCTGCCAGCTTCTGGTGGCTGGTGGGCATTTAGCCCCTGCCTGCGAGGTCACACTGTCTTCTCTGGGTTCTCATGTCAAATCCCCCATAAGGACACTCATGGTGGCACTTGGGGCCACCCAGATCATCCAGACAATCTCCCCCTGCAAAGACCCTTTCTCCAACAAGGTCACGTTTAGGAGTGGTAGGGTCAAGACCCGACATCTTTGGGGCGCTGTCACGTTCCCATGTTAAAGATGCCGGATGACCCATCTGTCCTCTTGCCTCCCTGCCCTGCCCCTCAGGGCAGCTTCCCTGCCGAGTACGTGCTGGACGAGGAGGGTCAGGGCCAGCTCACCTGTCTGGACAGCAACCACTCCCACTTCATCCTCGTGGACGATGGCACCCATGGCCGGTACGGGGTGGAGATTCCCCTGAGGACCAAGCTGGAGAAGTTCATATCAGAGCAGACGAAGGAGAAGGGAGGTAAGCAGGGTGCCTCCCGGGCACTCAGGCCAGGGGCACAGGGGCCGGCCCCACGTTGGGAGCGTGGTGCTGGCGCTGTGGCCCCACACGTCTGCTCATCTCTTTACACTTCACTCACCGGGGGACACTTTCCCAGCCCCGTGAGACAGCCCTTTAACCCAAGGAAGGAAGGAAAGGCAGAGCAGACCCCTGGCATTGCTGCTCACTCTTGGGTAAAAACTCACCCTTAGGTAAATCACTTTAAACCACAGTCTCAGGTTCAGAAATCAGGATGCACCAAGCTCAGATGTGATAGCTTTTCGCTTGGAGATGGAATGGGATGGATTCAGGGACTTTTAGGAGGTCAGATACCCAGGATTTTGCCCTTGATTTGGGGAGGGGTGAGAAAGGGAGCTGTGATCATGATGAGGAGGGGGCGTCCTGGGCCGACTGGGGCTTCTCGGGACAGGGGGCTCACGAGCATCAGACGTCTGGAGAGTTGTTGGAGCACGGGCACGGGGCCTGCCCCAGAGTCTCTGACTCTGCAGGTCTGAGATTTGTGTTTGTGACCAGAGAGTCTGGACCTCCCAGTCCAGGGCACCCTTGCAGAGCCCCCACATTGACTAGGGGATCCGGGATGGGGAGTGAGGGAGCGAAGATGACGAGGTCACCAATGGTGCCCAGAGAAGTTCATTTGCTGCTGAGTAAAGCGATTTCTAAAGTCTTGGCAAGCTCCCCTTGCTGCAGGGCCAGGGCCTCAGGGGCCGACCGAGTGGAGAGGAGAAGACAGACTTCCTGGATGGGCAGGCTCGTGGGGTGCGCTCCCCTGGCTGGGGACGTTCCCAGAGGCCTGCTCAGGTTTTGAGGAGCCGCAAAAAGGGTTGCAGAGAGTAAGAGCAGCTGGTGGGCCGTGGTCGCCACGGCCCACCAGTGTGGCCTGCCCGGTAGAGAAGACAGGCCAGGGAAATTCTGGGGTCACTCTGATCATCCAAAGCCCTCCCTCACCACCCCCCCCAAGAATGCCAGTGGGGGTGGGGTGCAAATGGGCCTGACGACCAGGTGTTCGTGGATTTGCTGTGGTTTACGTGGAATAAGTAAATCACCTGTGAACTCTGGAGTGTCGGCCTTTAAAAGCCACGGCCCCCTGTGACCTGTCTCCCAAGCTGCCTGCACCTGAGACCGGGGAGGCCGTCCAGTCTCGTCCGCGGTGCTGGCAGGGGTGTGGGGAGGAGGGTTGCTAGGGCGGGGGTTTGAGCCCCGCATCCCTAACTCGGGGCTCCCTGCTTTGCCCCAGGGATGGCCATCAAGATCCCCATAGTCTGTGTGGTGCTGGAGGGCGGCCCCGGTACACTGAACGTGAGTACCGGGTCGGGGCGGGGGGCTCGCGGGGCCTGACGCAGGAGGGATGGCGCCTGGCCAGCGCGGCTCCCAGGGGGTCACTGGCAGGAGATGGAGAAAGCGGGAGCCACCAGGCAGCTGGCTGGAGTGGAGGAGACGGGCCGGGGAGAGAGCCAGGGGCAGCCAAGGTGCTGATTTCCGGAACCCTAACCCAGATGGCCCCAGGAGGGTTCTGGAAGTGCAGGCCCTGCAGCCCTACCCCAGACCGAACGCTAGCACGCCTCATTTCTGCTGCGGGAAGGTTGATGCTCCAGCCTGCAGGCCTGGGGCCGGAGTAGGGGCGTTTTGCTCACAGGACAGGAGAAGGTGTCCCTGCTGTGGGACTGTGAGCTCAGGAGGTCAGAAGCGAGCCCTGGGGAGCCTGGCTGGATGGGGACCCCTGGGGCACTGGGGCCCCTCTCCCCGTGCGAGCTGAGTCCTCTGCTCGGATCCCTGCCCTGGTTAGAGGCCACTTCCCGGATCTGGGTGGACTCGGCCTCCGGTGGCTCAGCCCTGGGCCTCAGGGGGCAGCATGGCCCTGAGCTGCAGCTGTCACCCGTCTGTGGGGCCGGCTCCCACTTCACTCGGCGGAGCCCCGTTGTTGCAGTGGTGCTGAGGCGGGCGGAGGGGCAGCACGGAAGCCCCTGCCTGTCCCACGGGCCCCTCTCCTCCCCAGTGGTCAGTGCCACCAAACTGTGGTCGTTCTCACTTGCGCAGTGGAGAGTTAGGCTGAAATTAAAGCTGAACGCAGGGAGTTCTCCACTCCAGGAAGCGACAGGGCCGGCTGGGGGTCCGGGGTGGGGCTCGGGGTGGGGGTTTGGGGCGGGTGGCTCACCCTCCCTCCCCGCAGACCATCTACAACGCCATCACCCGTGGCACGCCGTGCGTCGTCGTGGAGGGCTCAGGCCGCGTGGCTGACGTCATTGCCCAGGTGTCCGGCCTGCCCATCCCCGAGATCACCATATCCCTGATTCAGAAGAAACTGAGCGTGCACTTCCGGGAAATGTTTGCAACTTTCACGGAGAACAGGATCGTCGAGTGGACCAAGAAGGTGAGCCCCCAGGCATGCAGGGACCGGGGTCCGCCGTCAGCAGGCAGCGCCCACAGGGCCAGGTCGGGTGCAGAGGGCGAGGGGCTCTGAGCCAGTGGCGAGAGCCTGGGGATCGGCTGAGCCTCCCCTTGGCCTCTGGGGGCAGTGGGCTGCCGGCCAGGTCAGGCGATCGCTCGGCATCTTGCCAAGGGCCCTCTGAGTCGTCCGACCCCGGGACTTCAGGTGTGCACCCGGCGAGCAGAGGGGCTGGGCCGCAGGGCCGAGCGGGCAGCTTCTCTGGGCAGAGGCACCTTGTGCGTGCTGGGGCCCCGGCGAGGGGTGGCAGAGGGACAGCGGGCCAGGGCCAGGCCTCAGCCGAGATGGCCGCAGGGAGAGCTGCCAGGTGACGGCAGCGGGTGCCCAGCGCAGGCTCTGCGCCCTCAGCCCAGGGCCCACATGTCACACGGCAGAGCCTCCGGGGTGGAGAGTCAGGGTTGCTCCTCAGTTGTGGGCATCACAGTCTCGGGCCACCCCAGGGACGGGTGCTCAGTAAGCACTCCAGGGGACCCTGGTCTCGGGGGGTTGGAGACTGCGGGGCACGGGAGAGGCTGGTTGCTCCCCAAAGGGCAGCCCTTCCCCATGGGCAGCGGCTCCACTGTGCTGTGGGCGTGGCAGCTGGAGTGGACACAGGGCACCCTGGGACGTGACCCTGCTGCTCAGATGTCCAGGCCCACGTCCGTCTTCAGTGGTGGGCACGGCCCTCTTCTGTGGGCTCAGCTGGAAGGCCTGGGGTGTGGGTGGCATCAGCCTCAGAAGCGGCCGTCTCCCCAGGCCCGAAGTTGGGGTTCAGATGGCCCCTTAGGTGCAGCCTGCAGAGAGACCCAGTCCCTGCCTGGAACCCCAGCCTTGAAAGGGGACAGCGTGGACGGGTCAGCTGTCCCGCCATCTCTGGCCACACTCCAAACTCCAGGGTCTGTGGTCACCCTGTCCCAGGCCACGTGGCCCCTCGTCTGCCAAGGGTTCCTCGAGAGGGCGTTCTGCTCCTCACTGACCCTCGGTTTCCCCAGCGATCAATCGGGGCTGGCTTCTGCGTGTTTCCCACCCAGAAAGATAAACAAGGCTGCAGAAACAGCTGGACATACAGATGAAATGCTTTAGGGGACCGAGGTGTGCTGGGCAGGGTAGGTCTGTGGAGCCACCGACTAGACTGGGCTAAGCTTGGGTGTGTGTGCAGCCAGCACCCTCCAGCAGAGACAGACAGACTGCTGCCTCTCCTTGAGCAGCTGGGCGTCTGCCCCAAGGAGCAAGGGGCACGCTGGAGAGGAGTTAGAGACCCTGCTGTGGCGTCTGGGCCCGGGTGGATGATTGGGGCAGGGTCTCGGGGAGCAGGGCTTGCACTGGATTGGAAGGTGGGGGGCAGTTCTACGACTAGGGGTCCCGTGGGGCTGTGCATCCATCTGTGCCTTATTATAGCGCCAGAGTGACCTCATTAGATGTGGCGGTTCCGAGATGGTTTTTGTCCAACAGGAGAACAAATCAACTCAGTGCCCACGTCGGCACAGTCTATGAAAACGCTGCGCTCAGCCCAGCCCTGGCTGTCGGGGGCCATGCTCCTCCATCCCCCCTGGAGATCTGGGGGGCGGGCGCAGCAGCCTTTCTGCAGTTGGCTATAAATGATCCAGGCGATTCTCAGAACTGAGTCTAACCTGCTGTGTCTAAAGGTGCTGCTGTGTTTTTAGCCTTTTCTTCATTGCCAAGTAACACACGACCAGAAAGCCCTGAAAGTGGTGTTTGAACAACTCCGTCGCATCCTTTCCAGGGGAGCGTCATTGGTGGTCGGTCTCGTCCAGTGGGAGGCCCCCGGCTCCACAGTCATTACCAACTTGCTCCCTCCCAGTCCTCTGTCCCGGCCTGCCCCTGGACCTTGGGTGACGGTGATGAATGGGTGGGGGGCTGGAGGGCCTGGGTGGCCAGTGCGGGGGTCTCAGCACAGGGGCCCACAGCCAACACTCAATCGCCATGGCGCTGCGGGAAATTGCTTGTGACATTTCTTGTCTGTGAAATGGGATAGTTAGCAGCTCAGCCAGAGCATGGCGTGGCATCATCTGCGGGGCTCAGTAAGAGGACTCGTCTCCTTTATTGCGTGAACCAGGTGCCAGAGTAACTTCAGGACGCTCTTGGGGCTGTGGACAGGGCTGGGGCTGGGGAAGGAGCCCAGAAGTGATTTGAAATCGACAGGAGAGCTGGCGCCATGAAAGGGGAATGTCTGGGCTCTTAGGGACGGAGGCGGGGTGTGTGAGGCTGCCCTGCAGCAGGGGAGTGGGCTGCAGGAGGCACGGGGCACGGCTGGCCAGCTGGGGAGAGGGAAGGTGTGTACAGGGGCTAGGGAGGCAGGTGGAGGGGGGTAGATGGCCTGGAGAGCTGGGGAGGGGTCTGAAACTTATTTGGGGAGTGTGGGTGGGGAGTCCCTGGCAGCTTTTTGGGAGGGGAACGTGTGGTAAGAGGCTTTTGTGGAATGCCCACCTTGGCCACAGGGTAAAGGGCGATATTGAGGAGCCATGAGCTGGGAGATGATGGGCAGGTGGTGGACAGATGGCAGATAGACAGATAGAGATGGATGGACGGTTGGAGGGATGGATGGATAGATAGATGGATGGATGGCTGGAAGATGGTTGGATGGTAGATAGATGGATGGAGATACATAAATAGATGACAGCTTGATGGTAGATGGAGAGATAGATGATGGCTAGATGGTAGAAAATGGATGAAATTGATGATCAATGGATAGATATATAGACAGATGGAAAAGGCTAGATGGTAGATAGATGGGTAGATAGAGAAGATAGAGATAGATGGGTAGATAGATGATAGATATAGATAGATGATAGAGATGTGGATACAGTTAGATGATAGCTAAATACTACATAGATGTATGGATGATAAAGATGACAGATATATAGATAGATGAATGGATGGATGGGTGGATGGATGGATAGATGGGTAGGTAGATAGGCAGGTAAGTGGGTAGATGGGTAGGTAGATAGGCAGGTACATGATAGGTAAGCGGGTAGGTAGATGGGCAGGTAGGTGGGTAGGTAGATAGGTGGTAGGTAAGCAGGCAGGTAGACAGGCAGGTAAGTGGGTAGGTGGGTAGGTAGATAGGCAGGTAGGTGGTAGTAAGCGGGTAGGTAGACAGGCAGGTAAGTGGGTAGGTGTGGAGGTAGATAGGCAGGTAGATGGTAGGGTGAGAAATGACCTGGGCCCAGGGCGGGGCCAGGAGGGGAAGCCTTGCTTGAGGCGACGTGCTGGGCACTCTGCAGACGCCGGGTCACCGCCCCTGGGCCATGTGTCCCCTGCAGCGCCCTCGCAGCCATGCTGTCATTGGTCCCTAGGGGTCTCCGCTGTTTTCGGGTGGGGAGAGTAAGGAGGGTGGCGAGTGGTGGCCCCTCCTGTCCGAGCAGCCAGGACTGGTGCCAGGGTTCCGGCCTGTGTCTGCACCTCCGTTTCCGGGTCCTCTGGGAAGCAGGAAGCTCACCTGTCCACCTGTCTCACCTGCGGGCTGTCCTGTTGCAGATCCAAGACATTGTCCGGAGGCGGCAGCTGCTGACCATCTTCCGGGAGGGCAAGGATGGCCAGCAGGACGTGGATGTGGCCATCCTGCAGGCCTTACTGAAAGGTGAGGGCTGGGGAACGTGGGACGCTGTGCTCTGAACTCGGTGGAAGGTGCCGGAATGAGGGGCTCAGTCCAGGTCTGGAGGTGCCGTGATGCTGGGAGCCCCTCGATCTCCTTGTCCGTTAGAAGGTGGGGGCAGGTGGTGCTGGCGGGAGGGTGGCTGCCGGACAGTGGGTGCCCATTGCCTGAGGCTGGGGGGACAAGCTCCTTTCCTCAATGATCGTCTTGAACGAATCATCAGGTAGAAATTTTGGGGTAGAAGGAAAACTGCAGAAGTCACCTCTCTTGACTCCCCTCGGGCTTAAACTCCCGTGCCTCAGAAGGCAGAAAAGAGACCTCACCGAAAATAAGACACGGAGCTGAAACGCCCTCCTGGTCACTTCTGCCTTCCGGCCCAGGCTTTCCGGGGCGCCGTCCACCACGTCCTCTTCCCGCACTCCTGGAGAGACGCCCGATGCTCCCTGGGCCTTCCCTGCGCGTCCTGCCATCCTGGGAGCCCTGGTGCGGCCCCTGCGGCCCCCGCTGCCCGGCTCCTCGCCCTCCGCGGGGCAGGGGGACTCTCCAGGCTGAGCCCGGGCCCCTCGCGGCACAGACGCAGGCTGAGGAGGAGTGGGGGGCCTTTGTGGTGCGGGCCGAACTTTAATTGCATTTCTTTACATCGGTTTTCCACCCTCTTACAAAAGGGCTTGATACTGCACATAAACCCGCACACAAACAACGGGATGGTTAAATCAAAACCCAGAGACATCTTCTTCAAGACGGTGTAGAATGTCTGTCTCTCCTTTGCTTCTTCTTGGAAACGGTCCAAAAGTAATGAGCACAGGGACTCCCGAGAGTCCATCTCTGGTGAAACTCAAAAGCCGCCGTGGCCCCCCTCGGCTGGGGCAAGGGGCCTCCGGGGGGCACGATCGGACCCCGGCGTGTCGGAGGAGTCGGCTCCTGGCCCAAATCCTGCGTGTGCTCTTCCAGGCCCGGCCGCAGGCAACGACAGGGCTTCCCCCCGCGGCTCCCGGGGAACCAGTCCTCCCCCCACGGCCAGGTGCACGGCCGAGGCGCAGCCGGCTCTGCAGGGAGGTGTGCCCACAGGCTCAGGCTCCCGGGCTGGCCGTGCTCTCATCTATCAGATAAGATCCGGGCGAAGACGGAGAGCCTGGCAATCCCTTTTCTGCACCCCAACTTGGTGCCCGCTCCGAGCCTGCGTTCCTCCTCCTGGCCCTGAGGGCCAGCCGGTGGCAGGAGCCTTTGGTTCGGGGCCTCATCAGTGGTGAGAAGGCTCACCCGAGGTGCCGTTCCGTAGAAAGCGGAACGGGGGCAGCTGGTGCTTCCTCCGAGTTGGCCTCTTGCTTGCACAGGGAGCGATTCAAGGCTTGACTGTTGCTCTCATCTGGGCTCTTTGTCTTAATCGGCTGCTCCCCCCCTGGCAGCTCAGCACAGCTCTCTGAGCTCTGCTCTGCTCCGTGGCATCCCCACAGCCCGAGGGCACCCGGAGACGTGAAAGGTGAGATGCTGCTCGCAGGCAATGACAGACCTTGCAGGAGTGACACAAGCGATGGACACCGGATTCCAAGGACTCCCGCTCTTTGTCTATCGCTACATGGCTCAAGAGCAATCAAAACTAATTTATAGTGATAGAACTGGGGGTGACTTCCAGGGCTGGGGTTCGCTGGGGAGGGGCTCAGGGAACCTCCCAGGGTTGGGAAGGCCTGTACCTCGACCTTGGTGCCTGCTCTGCAGGGGTGTACGGATGTAGAAGGCCGTCAAGCTAGACTTTTAGGATTTGTGCACTTTATTGTGTGCATGTGTGCATTTATTCCTCAGTAAAAATGTCATTATAGCTTCTGTGTTTCAGTGGACAGTATGTGTGATGTGCACTCACTTGTGCAGGATGGGCAGAAATGATTGGTGGCCTTTACGAGGTGATTGAGAGAGAGGAGAACATTTATTTCCAGAAGCAAACAAATTTAATGATTGTAATTAAATTAATGATTGGGAAAGGGAGTTGACCTCTGGGGTTGGGGGAAGGGACTCTTTTATTATATGGACATATATATGATTTTCCCATAAAAAATAACCCCTTGAAAACTTGACTGAGTTATAAACAGTAAAATGCACCCATTTTACATTTATTGCTACATGATTTTTAACAGTATGTCCATATACACCTCTCTATATATGCACCAAACACCCACCAAATCAAGACACAGAACATCTCCTCGTGCCCCTTTGCAGCCAATCCTCCCTCTGTCACTGGCACCCGGCCACTGGTGATGTGCTTTCTGGCACCATGGATTAGTTTTGCCCATTTTGGAATTTCGCATGGTGGAGGCATGCTGAGGCTGAGATGAAATTGCTATTGCAGAGGTGCTCGGGGTGGGGGGGGGGTCTGCAGCCTGCACTGCAGTTCCTGAAAACGACGGGGAGGTGAAGTTGAAGTTCAGCCCCCCAGTTTCTGACTTTTTAAGACAGCAGGGGTGTGGAAGGAGTGGACCCCTGATGTGCCCACTTTTGCCTGCAGCCTCTCAGAACCATGGCCACTTTGGCCACGAGAACTGGGACCACCAGCTGAAGCTGGCCGTGGCTTGGAACCGCGTGGACATTGCTCGGAGCGAGATCTTCAGCGGCGAGTGGCAGTGGAAGGTGAGCTGTGGGGGGCCGCCTGTGCCTGGAGCCCGTGGGGGCCGGTGGCCTGGGGCCAGAGCCCACAGTCCCCACCTGACCCCTCCACGATGCTCCCCACTCAGCCTGCTGATCTGCACCCCATGATGGCAGCCGCCCTCATCTCCAATAAGCCTGAGTTCGTGAAGCTCTTCCTGGAGAACGGCGTGCAGCTGAAGGACTTCGTCACCTGGGACACCCTGTTCTACCTGTATGAGAACCTGGAGTCCTCCTGCCTGTTCCGCTGCAAGCTGCAGAAGATGCTGGTGGAGGACCCCGCCGCCCCCCCGCTGCAGATGCACCACGTGGCGCAGGTGCTGCACGAGCTGCTGGGCGACTCCACGCGGCCACTCTACCCGCGGCCCTGGCCCGGTGACCACCCGCGCCTGCTGCTGCCTGTGCCGCACACCAAACTCAACGTGCGTGCTGGGGGAGCCCCGAGACCCCTGTACCCCCCAGGGCCCCCCGCACCTCCTGCTGCCCGTCAGACTCAACATGCATGCTGGGGGAGCTCTGCCCCCTGCACCCCCTCCTCCGCCCCGGGCTGCCCCCTATTTCCCAGGAGCTTTAATTTTATCAAATCAGCTTCAGTTTTTATTAGAAAAGATATATTCTCCCTTTCTAAGAAACTCCAACACTACAAAAAGTTATGCAGGGGAAATAATCTCCCCACACCTGTACTCCAGTCCTGCTGTACCCCAGTCTTGCTCGCAGGTGTTAGCGACTTTTTTGTGTAGCCAGGCCAGTCTGTGTGAGGGTGCTCAGCCATGGAGGCAGTGGGACGGGTGCCCTAAGGGCACCCTGCGGTGGTTCCCTGATTCGGATGAGGCTGGCCTTTTCTGCTTGTGTGTTAGGGAAGTGTCCATCTCCATCTGATTCTTTAAGGTTTGATAAAACCAAGCATCAGTGCTGAGTTTTGCCAGATGCCTTTAGAGGATATTAAACTGCTTTTCTTTTTTGACCTGTGAATTTGGTGAATTATGTTAATAGATTCCCTGATTGTGAATCCTGTTTTTATTCCCATTATTTATTCTCGACTTGATTGCAGTGTATCATTTGTTTAATAGGATGCTGGGTTCTGTCTCTGGTATTTTCAGGGGTTTCACATCAGAATGTGTAAGCCTGTGATGCTAGTTTTATCTCTGGGGTTACATTTATCAGGTCCTCGTATCAACTTTATGTTAGCCTGGAAAAAAACATTTGGAGGCCTTCCTTCTTTCTTCACCCTAGAACAATTTAAATGGCTGGAATTAACTGTTTCTTACAAGCTTGGTAGATTCCCCTGTGAATCCATCGGGGCCTGGGGCTTTTTGAGTGGCAGGTCTGGTAACTTTCTGAGTTTCTTTCTGGCTGATTTCTCTCTTTAGTTTTTTCCATCTCTTCTAAGATCAGATTTCAGTTTGTTTTTTTTTTTCCTGCTAGAAAATTCCCCATTTCACCCAGGCTTTCAGACGTGAGCTGTCCATTAGCTGTGTTACGTTTGTGCCTGCCCCTGTGGAAGATGTTTGGTTTTATATATTTGTGGTTCTGCTCTTCTTTATTCCATTGTGGTTACTTAGGACACGCAGATGGAATGTAACAAGGTTAGCAGCTCACATTTAACTGTGTAATTTAAGCCATAAGCTCATTTCTTTAAAGAAGAGCACTGAGGAAATGTCTTTGCTCACTTAGAGCAAGTGTGTGTGTGTTGTGTGTGTGTGTGTGTGTTATATGTGGGGTGTGTTCCCTGCCTCTGGGAAGCCTTCCCAACTCAGTGGGTTCACCCTCTGACCACCCAGGAAGCCGGGTCTCAGGCCGCCCTGTAGGTGAGGTATGACTGGGGCCAAGGTTCCCTCCGCTTGAAGGTGACCCTGGCTGTCCACACAGTAGCTGTCTTCACTGTCTCCTCTGCAGGAGATGCCAAGGCAGGGTCCTAGGGGTCTGTGCCCTCAGGGAGCACCCAGCTGTGCACCTTGGAGCAGCCTGGTGCTAGAATTCTACTTCTTTGATGCATCAGAAGACAGAGCCAGGAAACTTCAAGTGCCTGGCGTGGCCGCGGGTCTAAGGGTGGTGGCGAAGGCCTTAGATGGGTGTTACCACCTGTGTGTTTGTAAGGGGCACTGGTTTGAAAATCTCCAGTGTTCACAGGACCATCTGGGGGTTGGGAAATGCACGTTGTGGGGCCCAGCGTCAGGGAGATCGATTGTAGGAAGGTGTGGGTGGGCTCCCCGGGACACGCTGTGGGGTGGGGGCTCTGACTGTCTGCTGTCCCCCAGGTGCAGGGCGTGAGTCTGCGGTCCCTCTACAAGCGCTCGCCAGGCCAGGCTGCCTTCACCATGGACCCAGTCCGGGACCTTCTCATCTGGGCCGTCGTCCAGAACCGCAGGGAGCTGGCGGAGATCATCTGGGCTCAGGTAAAGGGCCAGGCTCCCTCCAGGCTCATGACGGGAGCCCAGCAGGCAGCAAGCGGAGGGGGTGGGCTCTTGGCCTCGGAGGGGGCAGTGGGTGTTCCTAAAACCAGGAAGGGCCCGGGTGTCAAGGGTTGGGGGCAGAGCATCCTTAGGTCTGGGCAGGAAAAGTCCTTGAGCAGAAGAAGCCAGTCCACTGACCACACTCCCGCAGCTGTGCGCAGGGCCGAGGCCTGCCTGACACCCACGGGGAGGCGTGCCGTCCTCCCCAGCCCCATGTGCCGGGGGTCAGGGGCGGGCTGTGGCCACCCTGTCTGCAGGGCAGCAGTGTCCCCGCCAGAGGGGCCGCTTCTCCTCAGGTGGCCCCGAGGGAATGTTCCTGGCCCTGAGCCCAAGTGGGTGCTGACTCCGAATGTCGGCCAGTCCAGGAGGCGGCTCCTTAAGGCCGCAGCCCGTGAGCAGCTCCCCGCTCCTTCAGAAGCTGTTCGCTCCGGCGTTTTCCTTAAAGTGGATTCTCCTCTCAGAAGGGAGAGTAAAGTTTCCTACAGTTTTCTGCCAATGAGGGCACCTTTTCTCCTGTGTCTGTATCTCCACATCTCTTTCAGGGGTTGTGTTGCCCCCTCAGTGCCACCCACGGAGGGGAGGGGCAGTGCCCACTCTGTCTGGGCTGGTGGAGCTGGGGACCTCTCCCGGGGCCTGGGTCCCGCCCTGGCTTGGCTCACCTGTCCCCACCCCGGCCCCGCCCGCCCCAGCCTTGGGGCTCCTTCCTTGCGAGTTTCTCAGCCCCTTTGGGGCCTGGGGCTGGGAAGGACAGCAGTGCCCCCGAGGCAGGAGTCCCGATCCCAGACAGGGACTCACGTGGGCTGTTCCCGTTTCTTCCCTTGGGGTTGCTCTGCCCGGGGAGCTCTGGGGGTGCCTGCTGGGCTGAGCCTGTGCTGTGGGCAGCCCTGTCCTGGGGGGTGGGGGCAGACCCCTTAGAGGACCGCCCCCGCAGGAAGCTGTGGCACGTCGATTTGGGGTAACTCAGTTGTTCATTTAGCTGTAACTGTCCACGAGCCTGCACTGCCCTGGGGTCCCCTGGGCCGCCTGGGTCTGGCCGGGCCCCCCAGTCCTCAGCGTGGCTCCCGGGTCCCCAGGGCCAGGACAGCATCGCGGCGGCCTTGGCCTGCAGCAAGATCCTGAAGGAGCTGTCCAGGGAGGAGGAGGACACGGACGGCTCGGAGGAGATGCTGGCGCTGGCCGAGGACTTTGAGCTCAGAGCCGTGGGTGAGCGCGGGGCCGGGGGCTCGGGCGGGGACCCCGGGTGGTCAGCCGCCGTTGTCCAGGCCCCTCCCACGCCCAGGCGGTGCTGTCCAGGGGGCTCGGTGACACGACCCACCAGGTCTCCCTCCCCAACCAGGGGTCTTCACCGAGTGCTACCGGAAGGACGAAGAAAGAGCTCAGAAGCTGCTCATCCGTGTGTCCGAGGCCTGGGGGAAGGCCACCTGCCTGCAGCTGGCCCTGCAGGCCAAGGACATGAAGTTCGTGTCCCATGGAGGTGTCCAGGTGACCTTCTGGGTGGCCCCTGGGGGATACAGCCTCCCATCTGCACGGTCTCAGGTGTCTCAGTGGGTCACGTCCTCCAGGCCCGGAAGGTTCCTCCATCCCCAATCTGCAGATGGGAACCTAAAGCCAAAGCAAGGGCCTGGCTAGACATGGCACAGGGTTGCACCTCCACCCGATGCAGGACACCCCTCCCCAGGGCTGAGCGCCGGGCACCCCAGGGGGGTCTCTGCTCCCCAGGTTGGGTCTGGCATACTGCAGGGACCCAACTACAGGGTTTCCCCAGAACGTGGCTTCATGCTGTTGCCCAGTCATGCAGTGAGGGCCACCGTGTCCTGCCCCAGCCCCCCTGACCTGGAGAGGCAGCCCCTGGGAGCCCACTGCTGCAGGCCACAGCCCCCGCCGAGCTGGGTGTCAAAAGATCCAGGCCAGGAAGAGCCGGGCAGGATTTGGGTCAAGAGCCTCGGCGTTGGGCCTGGCCCAGCCTGTCCACCACTGGCCACTGAGGCCCCAGCCTGGCGCCCCCAGCCCCATGGCTGCATGGCTGTGGGGCTCAGGTGGCCCTGTGACTGGGGGAGGGTCCGGGGCTGAGGGGGACATGCATGTGAGCCCCCCCGAGCCCACTGCTGTCTGCCCGCAGGCCTACCTGACCAAGGTGTGGTGGGGCCAGCTCAGCGTGGACAATGGGTGGTGGCGGGTGCTCCTGTGCGTGCTGGCCTGCCCACTGCTCCTCACCAGCTTCGTCTCCTTCAGGTGCGCCTGGGGGGCTGGGGGGCCGGAGGAGCTGGGGCCTGGGCTCGGGACCCTCTCCCAGCACATCTCCCCTCCTGTCAGCTGAATCTCAGACGCTAGAGATGCAGGGTCAGGAAGCAGGAGGGGGACCCTGGGACCGTGAAGCACCCCCAGTGGCCGGGCACACTCAGGCTGTCCCAGGCACCTGTGGTGGCTGTGCAATCTCTGGGGTCCAAGCTCCCCTTTCCCCTGAGCACCCTCTTCTCCCTGAGTGCTCCTCGAGTGCCCCAGTGCCCTGAGCTGCTCCCCGCTCATCCCTGAAGGCAGGTGCTCCCATCCCACCCTGTGCAGACGTCGTCAGGAGGTGGTGAGGCTCGAGGTCCCAGGCTCTGTGCCCGCCACAGCCTCCCCCGCCCATCCCTGCACCCCCCATCCCCAGCCCCGTGCAGGGAGGGCCTTAGAGAGCCACTAGCAGGCCGGCTCCTGAGCAGATGGGGAAACTGAGTCAGGGGGCCCTGCGTGAGTTGGCCCTGGCTGCCCCAAGTGGCAGCTCTGATTTGACCAGCCCCTGCCCTGGCTTCCCTCTGACGCCCCCCACCTTGTGTTTCCCCGGGGCCTGTCGGGTGCTGCCTGGCTCGCCTGGCACCTCTCTTTGGGTCACCCGGCCGGCTGGCAGAGGGCAGAGGCCGCGGGGCCGGGCCCCATGACGGGTCTGTGCCGATGAGCATGTGCCACATTCATGTTGGGGTGCGGTCGCAGTTGATTCGTCTGGGGGGGGGTGGCGGCCGGTTACTAAATCCTAGGCTCTCAGGATTGCTCGGAGGGTACCGGCGGCGGGGGCTCTTTCCCGGAGGCGAGGGCGAGGCGGGGGACTGGGCCCGGTCCCCGGCAATGGCGTGCAAGGTGTGGAGGGCGGCGAGAAGGAACAGGCGGGACACGTTTCTTTGAGGGTGAGGAAGCCAAGAGAGTTTATTAGGGGAGAGTACAAGCTTATATCGGGCGGTTTAGAGGGCGGGGTAGCTGTAGGGGTTAAAGGCTTGGATTGGTTCTGAGAGGGCGCGGAGGTTGTTTGAAAAGGGGCGGGAGTTGCTCCGGTAACGAAGAGGGTGGAGGGTGCGGGTAAGGCACGGGGGGGGGGTTTTCTCCGGCAAGCCCTCCCCAACGGTTGTACTTTGGGGTGAGGAAATGGGGCCTGCATTCGGCTCCACTTTCTCAGGCCCGGGGGGCCGTGGAGGGCGCTACCACCCGTGCCCCACTACCTTTCCTAGGGGCTGATCAGTTCCCCTGGCCCAGGCCCGCCAAGTCGGAACTCGATAACAGTGTCCCGCATTTCCCCCTTTTTTTCTAATTAGAGGAAGAAGCTTACCGGAGAGATCCGCCAAGGGATGAGGGAAAGGGGAGGTGGGGGAAGGGATAGGGGTAGATGGTAGTTAGAGAGGCTGGAGCTCGACGTTGGTGCGGCGCTCGGGCGTTCGAGAGGGGCCTCGCTGCTTGCGGGATGGACGAGGGTGGCGACGCTGCGGAGGGTCAGCTTCTTCAGTGGAGGCAAGTTGTTGATACTGGACTTGCACAAATGATGAAAAGACAGCATTGGCTTGGTTCTTAGCAAGCTGGACAATTCTGCGGATAATGCAGGGCCCTAGGGTGAGAGCTAGAATAATCATTAGTAGGGGGCTGATGAGAGGGAGGAGGTATGGGAGGAGGGGGGTAAAGATGTGGGACCAATAGCTGGTGGCTTCACGGTTTCTTTTGCGTTGTTCTAGTCCCTCTCGGACCTTTTTTAGGCTGTCTTCGGCGAGACCTGTGGAATTGGCATATACACAGCACTCTTCTCCTAGGGCGGCGCAAAGGCCTCCTTCTTTGAGGAGAAGAAGGTCGAGACCTCGGCGGTTTTGGAGCACGACTTCAGAGAGGGAATTGACAGAATTTTTAAGATGGGAAATAGCGTCTTGTAGGTGACGAATATCCTCGTCAACAGCCGCCCGGAGGTGAGTTAGGGCGGAGCCTTGACTGGCTAATGCAGCGATTCCGGTGCCAGCGCCTGCAAGACCTAGGAGGGAGGCAATCGTGAGGACGGTGATGGGCTCTCGCTTTTGCAGTGGGGCAGGAGCTGCAGTTCTTTCCAGGCGGAGGAAGAAGTCTTCCTCGCTGTGGTATAGGACCCTGGGGATAAGGACAATTAGGAGGCAAGTTTCATGAGTTGTATTGAGGGTCTGCACGTTAAGGCAGGGGGTAAGTCCTGTAGAGGAGCAGAGCCATTGGGAGGAGTTGTGAGGAATAAGAAACTTGGCAGAGCTGCTGGGAGATGAGTAGTTGGCACAGGCTGTGAGGTTGGGAGAGTTACTTGAGCGAGGGCGGATGCACTTTCCTGTAAAGGAGACTGAATGAAAGGTTAGGGGGACGGCTGAGGTATTCCAATTGCATTCCGAGGGGTTGTCTTCTGCATTTTCTGAAAAGGAGAGGTTGGAGGCGACGGGCTCATACAGTGAGGAAGAGGTGGAGAGGCAAAGCCAACAAGAGGAGGTAAGATTGGGATAGGAGACATTTAGTGAGGTGAAGGTTGCTTGGATAAGGCTGAAGAGGGGAGAGGAGTAATGAGAGGGGGGTAGAAAAGGTTGGGGTGGTGGGGTTGGCGATGCGTTGTTTGCAGCTGAGGTGCGGCTGGTTGGAGCTGAGGTGCGGCTGGAGGGCTGTGGATAAAGGGGGTTAAGGACCTGGTTGGGACCGATGCCAGAGGGTGTTTTTAATGCAGTATTTTGGCATGGTTGGTTTGCAGCCTCCTTTTTTATGAGAATAAGTGATTCTCGGTCGGCTCCTTTCTCATAGATTCTGAAGCCCCAAGTTTGACCGAGTAACCAGGAGGGATCAGTGGGGAGCTGCACTGTAAGATTAAGATGTGTGCAGGATCCCTCACTTTCTTGGCCGAGCCAGTTAACAGTAGGGAGTTTGTACCCTGGAGGGGCCCACCTTAAGGTAAGGTATTGATTAGGAACAGGAGGCTTCCAATTAGTGGCTAATGTTTCACACCCCCAGTATGCACAGTAGTACTTGTTGGGGGAATTGCAGTACGATTTTTCAGGATTTGAGGATGGGCACATGTAATATTGGGCCTGGGGATCACTTACCTTTCGAGCGCAGGTTTCTTCGACTCTGGAGACAAAGGTGGCGAAAGGCTCACTCGGCTCCTGGAAGAGCTTGGTGAATTTATTAGGCCGACAGGCGGAACAGTTGGCAAACGCTCGCAAGGTAATTCCCCGAAGGATAGGCCAAAAGGTGGCAGGTGCATTAATATAGGCAGATGCATTTATAAACGCTCCCGTGCCCAAGTAAGCTTCGGGGTGATGATAGACTCCAGTGGCTGCGTCTTGCTCGCTTTGCCTAGCTGCTTCCGCCTGGAAGTGAGCACGCCAATCAACAAACTGGCCGGGGTTAAGAATGGTACGGGCAAGCGAGGCCCAGTCTTGGGGGAGGCAAAAGTCCATGGCGATATCCTGTAGTAATTGGGAAGCATATGGGCTACCTAACCCGTCTTCCTTGACGGCCCTGCGAAGCTGCTTGATAGTATCTGAGTCAATGCGATACCAGTCGTACGGTTTCTGTGGTGTGGGGGTAAGGTTAAGAGGAAAGCAGCGAAAAGCACGAGAGAAAGGAGGACGCGCTTGCAGAGGGCCTGGCACGGGAGTGGGGGTAGGGGGAGCGTTGTCCCAAGGGTTGCCTTGAGGTGTAGAAGGCAGCCAGGGGTTGTTAGTCGGCAGGGTGGGAGGAGTGGCGGCAGCTGCCGGTAGCTGCTCCGAGGGGGAGCTCGCCGAAGGGGGAGGCGGAAGTGGGAGGCCCCAATCGTCGCAAGATGGCGGCGCGGTGGGAGTGGCTAAGGCATAAGATGGCGGACTAGCCCCGTCCTGTGAAAGGGCGGGGCCTAAGGCATAAGATGGTGGACTAACTCCGCCCTGTGAAAGGGCGGGGTAAAGCACATGCGGTTTCCGGCCTGGCTTAGGGCTGACGTCATCATTAGAGCACTTCCTCCCCTCAGTGGAAGAAGAAGGAGGAAGTTCGCCATTTTGGAGAGGCTTAGTATTGCTTTGTTTTTGGGGGGCGACTTCGAGCGCGTTGTTAATCTGCTCGACTAAGGATTCTGTGTCCGAATCGTGGTCCACATTAGTATCGCTGTCTGAATCTGTTGACTGGGTTGATAGGGCCTCCTTGGATTTAATGGGGCCTCGATCAGGGGGGAGGGAGCCTTGAAGGCAGGAGCGGACGGTTATTAAGGTGGGGAGCAAGCCGGGAGGGAAGCGCTTGCTCTCATGTTCCATGGCGTTGGTGACCCGATCAATAAGGCGATTATAAGTAACAGGGTCCCAAAGATGGCAAGTGGTGAGCCATGGGTTAAAGGGCAGCAGGAGGTCCCAGTATACTTGTAGCTGCCGGACAGACACCTTACAGCGATGTGTGTCTAGGAGACCCGCCAGAGCGCGAACTTGAGGTGCTTGGCGTGCAGATAGACGATTACCCATAGCGGAGGGGGAAAAAAAAGGGGGGGTTGATTATTGAGTAAAGAAAATGAGGTAGACCGTGGCCGCGAGGCCGAAGGAGACGGCGAGAATAGAAAGCAGGACCCTCTGGTAGCGAGAGCAGTCTGGGGGGGCGGTTGCAAAGAGGCACACGGTGCCAAACAAAGAAACAAAGACACAGAGGACTACAGCAGAGTAATGGAGGGAAAGAGGGAGAGCGTTAGGAGGAATGGGGGTCATAGAAGAAAAGGACGAGAGGCAGCCGGGATAATTGGGGAAGGGAGGAGCGGCTCCGGAGCGGCGAGGGAGAGGCGGCCCCTGACGCGGAGCGGCGAGGGAGAGGCGGCTCCGGGAGCGGCGAGGGAGAGGCGGCCCTTACCTTGCAGGCGAGGAGAAGGGGAGTTGGAGAGGCGTCCGGGCGAGCGGGTTGTTTTACTGGACCGCTGCGTGGAGAGGACCTGCCCCACGTTGGGCGCCAGTTGCGGTCGCAGTTGACTCGTCTGGGGGGGGGGTGGCGGCCGGTTGCTAAATCCTAGGCTCTCAGGATTGCTCGGAGGGTACCGGCGGCGGGGGCTCTTTCCCGGAGGCGAGGGCGAGGCGGGGGACTGGGCCCGGTCCCCGGCGGAGGCGTGCAAGGTGTGGAGGGCGGCGAGAAGGAACAGGCGGGACACGTTTCTTTGAGGGTGAAGAAGCCAAGAGAGTTTATTAGGGGAGAGTACAAGCTTATATCGGGCGGTTTAGAGGGCGGGGTAGCTGTAGGGGTTAAAGGCTTGGATTGGTTCTGAGAGGGCGCGGAGGTTGTTTGAAAAGGGGCGGGAGTTGCTCCGGTAACGAAGAGGGTGGAGGGTGCGGGTAAGGCACGGGGGGGGGTTTTCTCCGGCAAGCCCTCCCCAACGGTTGTACTTTGGGGTGAGGAAATGGGGCCTGCATTCGGCTCCACTTTCTCAGGCCCGGGGGGCCGTGGAGGGCGCTACCACCCGTTGCCCCACTACCTTTCCTAGGGGCTGATCAGTTCCCCTGGCCCAGGCCCGCCAAGTCGGAACTCGATAACAGTGTCCCGCATTGGGGCAGGGTTGTGGTGTCCCTTTCTGCAGAGGGGCCCAGGGTCGCAGCAGGTCACCAACACGAGGGGCCGAGCCCTGGGGTCCTGGGACCCATTGCTCCCTGGGGACGGGGGCAGATGGCCTTGTGCTGCTCCCGGGGCTGCACATCGAGGCCGCGGCTCATTCGCAGCCTGGGCAGGTGTGGCTGCCCCTGGGGACACAGGAAGGGGGACCCCAGGCCAGGCTGGCTTCACACCACCCCAGGCAACCCCAGAGGCTGAGCAAAGTGGGGTGTGGCGCTGGCTCCGCCCACTGAGTGAGGACCCCTTGCCCGCGGAGACCCCTGACTCAGCCCAGTGTCTGTGGAGACCCCTGCCTGGCCCAGCACCCACCAAGCCCCTTCGCACAGCACCGGGTGCCCCATCCGTGCCTGAGTGGGGCTGGGGGGCACTGTGCCTCCAGGGGTGGGGCCGGCAGTGGCAGGGGAGGGGGCTGCAGGATGAAGCGGGACCCCGGGGTGCACCTTCCTAGAGCCCGGGGAGCGCAGGGCTGAGTCAGCCAGCCCCTGCGGCTGCGCCTTTCACCTGCCACCCCAGCCAGCCCCCTTGGAGGCTTGCCTGAGCACCTTGGGACCCCCTGGGATCCCGCGCCCTCCCGTGCCGTCCCCCGCATTGCCATCACCCCAGGTCAGGGGTCCTGGGGTCACCAAGGTCAGGCAGAAGTGCCGTGGGGTGAAGCGTCCCCATGCTGTGCTGTGGGGTCTTGTTGAGGTTCCCCATCTGTCCTGGGGGCTGTCGGGATCCCCGTCCGTCCTGTGAGGTATTGGAGTCCCTTGTCCATCCTGTGGGGTGCTGGGGTCCCCCGTCCTTCCCGTGGGGTATTGGGGTCCCCCGTCCGTCCCGTGGGGTGTCAGGGTCACCTGTCCATCCCGTGGGCTGTCGGGGACCCCCATCCATCCTGTGGGGTGCTGGGGTGCCCCGTCCTTCCCGTGGGGTGCTGGGGTGCCCCATCCTTCCCATGGGGTGTTGGGGTCACCTGTCCATCCCGTGGGCTGTCGGGGACCCCCGTCCGTCCTGTGGGGTGTCAGGGTCCCCGGCCCTCACTGTCTCGCCCCCTTGCCCCGCAGGGACAGGAGGCTGCGGGCGGGGGGCTGCGCGGGCCGCCCGCGCGCCTTCTTCTTGGCGCCCGTGGTGGTCTTCCTGGGGAACGCGCTGGCCTACTCCGCCTTCCTCGGGCTCTTCGCCTACGTGCTCATCGTGGACTTCCAGCCGGTGCCCTCGCGGCGCGAGCTCGTCGTCTACGCCTGGCTCTTCTCGCTGGGGTGCGAGGAGACGCGGCAGGTGGGCGGCCCCCCGGCGTGCCCCCCAGAGGGCTAGGGACCCCCGCCCCGCCCCTCCCCCTTAGCCCTCCCACCCCACCTTCCCCCTCCTCTCCCCTCCCCCCGTCCCTGCCCCCGGTCCTTGGCCCCCTTCCCCCACCCCCACCCCCACCCCCCAGTCCTCGACCCTCCTCCCGACCCCCTGCCCCCCAGAGTTCCAGGGAACCCATCCCTTCCCCCCTGATGTTTAGCCCCCATCCTTGACCCGTGCCAATTAGTCCTCCAGGCCCCGCGCCCCCTGGCTGCCCCTCCTGCCCGCCCTGGGGGACAAGGTAGCCCCAGGGCTTTGGGGAACATGCTGGCCCTGGGGGCAGCCAGCTCACCCACCTCCTCACTGGGGACCCCTGGCCAAGTTCCCGTCCTCACAGAGCTGACGCAGCCCACTGGGGTGGGCAAGACCCCGGGCGGGAGGCGACCTGCCCCCTGCGCCCTCCCCCTCCCCATCCACAAGTGTGCGCTGCCCCTTCGGCTTCTCCTGACCCCTCATCTTCTGCCCCCCCAGGCACTTACATGACTTATGGCCCTTGGGTGGGGTGTCACCTTCCTTCTCTGGGGAGGAGTGTCCCCGACGTGCCCCCCAGTGCAGCACCTGTTGGCGGCAGATGAACATGCACGTGGCTGACCACACCCTGGGGCTGGGGAGGGACAGAGATGGCCTGGCTGGGACTCCCCAGGGGTGAAGGCCGCTCCCAGGCCTGGGGAGCCTGGGGGGGCTGGGGGAGGCACCAGGCGAGAAGTGCAGGGCTGGGGCTGGGCGCGGGGCCATTGCGCTGGCAGCTGTCCTCTCCCCCGGATCCCCTTCTGCTGCTGGGAAGCCCCCACAGGCCTGAGCCCCAGTCCCACTTGTGGCAGCTCCAGGACAAAAAGGGGGCCACCTCCCCCTGGACATCCACCACCTGCACCCTCCAGCTGCCAGGTTGGGGTCTGGTTCAGGAGGACAGCATTTGACCCCCCACCTGGCAGGGCAATAGGGGCTCCCACAGATCCCTATGGGGGTCTCACCCCCCGTCTTGTTGACAGCCTCTTGGGTCCTCTTGGGAAGGCTGGTGGGTGCTGGAGGGCAGGGGGCCTTTACCCACCACTGGTTAGCTCCGAGCGGGTGTGGGGCCTGCTGAGGACCCTGGCCCTGGCCCCGACTCTGGAGTGATGGAAGGGGCATCTTGCCCAGTACCCCCCTGACCAAGCCGTCCCCACAAAGGGGCCCAAGCGCCCATGAGCTGGCCCTGGTGCAGTAACACAAGCTGCCATCTCCCCAGTAGCTCCTGTACAACCCGGACGGCTTTGGGCTGCGGAAGGTGGCGACCCTGTACTTCAGCGACTTCTGGAACAAGCTGGACCTTGGCGCCATCCTGCTCTTCATAGCAGGGCTGACGTGCAGGTGAGCAGCTTGGGTCCCGTGGGCTGTCAGGGAACCCATCCCTTCCCGCCTGATCTTTAGCCCCTATCCTTGACCCGAGCCAGTTAGTCCTCCAGGCCCCGCGCCACTAGCAGGACCCTTGCCCTCTCTCCGCTCGCCCGGCTGGGGGCAGCCCCCACCACTGGGGGACCCTTTGTGAGGTGCAGCTCCCCTGGGTCCCAGTTTGTTGTCTGTCCCATGGGCCTCCCAACGACGGCGTCCTGGCTGCCCTTGGGCTGGTGGAAAGGATCCAGAGCAGGAAATGCTCCCGAGAGTAGCTATAAACTGCAGGACGCTGTCTGCGTGCAAGGGGTGCCCACAGTTACCCCCAGGTGGCCCAGCCTTCCATCCTCGGGTTGCCCCCGGTGTTCACTGCCCGTTAAGGCCACGAGTGTCTATGATGCCAGGGCCTGCTTCCCTGGGACCTGGCCGGGCCTCCTGGGACGTCCACGTGGCTGCCCTGCCTGAGCTGGGCTTCTGGGCCTTTCTAAAGAGGAGCAGGTGCTCTCTGGGGGTGCTGGGAGGGTAGGTCTGCTCCTTGACCTCACACCCGGTTTTTATCATGCCGGGGTCTGGGTCCCACAGAGCCCCTTGCCATTGGGGCTGGACCAGAGACGGGCAGGTGACCCCGGCGGCCAGGCTCGGGCTGCCCGGGTTCCGGGGCCACTGCTGACCACCTGGGTGAGCTGCGCTGAGCGTGTCCCTGCTTCTGTCCCGGGCAGGCTCCTGCCGGCGCTGCTGTACCCCGGCCGCATCATCCTGTCCCTGGACTTCATCGTGTTCTGCCTCCGGCTGATGCACATCTTCACCGTTAGCAGGACGCTGGGGCCCAAGATCATCATGGTGAAGCGGATGGTGAGGGGGACCCCGAGTGGGGCTCGAGGGGAGGGGCTCACAGGCACCCGAGGTTCCTTCGCCCCCGGCCTTGCTCCGGGGCTCCCACCGCATGTCGCCTCTTCTGGGAAGCCCTCCCTGATTCTGCTGCCTGAGTGTCCCAGCTCCTCCCAGTCTCGGGGCTCCTGCGGCTTTCCCCTCCACACCTCCTGGGGTGCCCCGCACTGAGAGGGTGCTCCCTTGTTGGACCAGGGGTTGGGGGTCTGGCCCGAGAGCTCACCTCTGGGCAGCTGCTCGCTCCCCGCGTCTGCCTGGGGGTGGTGGGTGAGCCCTTTGGGCTGGGAGTGTGTGGGGTGGGGTGCAGCCTGCATGTCCTGTCTCTGCAGATGAAGGACATCTTCTTCTTCCTCTTCCTGCTGGTGGTGTGGGTGGTGTCCTTCGGCGTGGCCCAGCAGGCCATCCTCATCCACAACGAGAGCCGTGTGGACTGGATCTTCCGCGGGGTCGTCTACCACTCGTACCTCATGCTCTTCGGGCAGATCCCGGCCTACATCGACGGTGGGAGCCCGGTGGGGGGCCCCGGGACGGAGCCGGGGTGTGGTGCTCGGGGTGGGCTAGAGCGGGGCCCAGGAGGCGGGCGGGGGACGGGGGAGAGGAGCTGAGTGGGGGGAGCCCCCAGGGCGCCCAAGGAGGGGTGGATGGGCGGGGGGCTGTCCCCGCGTGTGGGGCGTTAACTCTCCGTCCCTCCCGCAGCGGGAAGTAGAAGGGGTCTGTGGGGCCCACTTGGGGCGGGGGCGGCAGGAGGCAGCTGAGCCATCCCCCGAGAGATCCGGGGTGGGCCGAGGGGGTGGCCGGGGCGGCTGCTGACAGCGCCTCCCCCTCACATGTCACTGGCACCCCCTCATCCTCTGAGCCCTGCCAGAAATCGGAAGGGGAGAACAACCTTACATAGTGAGGTTTTTGAAACAGCTTTATTAAGACATAATTCACATACCATGACGTTCACCCACATAAAGTGTATAAATCAATGGTTTTTAGTACATTTATAGAATCTAATTTTAGACCATTTTCATCAACCCAAAAGACACCCGGTACCCATTAGCAGTCACCCCCCCTCCCCATCCCTCACCCCTCGACCATCACCAATATTCTGTCTCTAGGTTTGCCTTTTCTGGACATTTCACATAAATGTGGACTTTTGTGACTGATTCTTTCCCTTAGCTTAATGTTTCCAAGGTTCGTCCATGCGAAGAGTGGATCATTAGTACATTATTGTTGATCACCAAATTATATTCCACTCTGTGGACAGACCACATTTTGGTTATCCATTCACCATTCAATGAACATTTGGGTTGTTTACACATTTTGGCTTCCGTGAACATTTATTTAACAGTTTTTGTGTGGACACTTTTCTCTTGGGAGTGATACTTAGGAGCGGAATTGCTGGGTCCCGTGGTGACTCTGTTTAGCTTTCTGGGGCAGTGCTAACTGCTGAACGGTCCTCCACAGCATGGTACCATTTTACATTCCCACCAGCAACGGATGAGGGTTCCAGTCATCCACGTTCTCACCCACATGTGTTAATGTCTGTCTCTTTTAACATAGCCATCTTCTGGGTGTAAAGTGGTTATCTCAGTGGGGTTTTGATTTGCATTATTCTAATGACTAATTATGTTGAGCATCTTTCCATTTGCTTATTGGCCATTGCATATCTTCTTTGGAAAAATATTCGTATCCTTTGCCTGTTTTCTGTTGGACTGTTTTTCTTTTGGTTGTGCAGTTGTAAGAGTTCTTTATATATTCTGGATACCAGTCCCTTTTCATCAATATGTTTTACAAATATTTTCTTTCATTCGGTGGGTTCTCTTTTCACTTTCCTGATGGATGTCCTTGGAAGCACAAAATTTTTAAAAATTGATGAAGTCTAGCTTATCGATCTCTTTTGTCATTTGGCTTTTGGTGTCATATCTAAGAAACCATTGCCAAACCCAAGGTTGCCAGGCTGCTATGCCACATAGCACACAGTGGGTTGACTGAAACAAAAGAAATGTATTGGCTCACAGTTTCAGAAACTAGAAGTCCCAAATCAAGGTATCATCAAGGCTTGCTTTCTTTCCAAAGTCTGTACTATTCCAGTGCTGTCTTGCTAAAACCCTCAAGGTTCCTTGGCTTGAATATCTGCCTCACATCACGTGCGGTGTCTTCTCCTTCCTCCACCTTCTGACTTCTGGGTCCTCTTTATAAGGCTCCCAGTAATCCAAGATTAGGGCCCACCTGCTTCAGTTGGCCACCCCCTAACTAAAAATAACATCCTCAAGAATTCCTGTTTCCAGTGGGTTCACACCCACAGGAATGTGGATTAAGAGTAAGAACATATGCTTATTGGGGTACCTAACTCATTCTACCCCAACAAGACCACAAAAATTGGAACCTATTTTTTCTCCAAAGAGTTTTAGAGCTTTAGCTCTTACTTGTAGCATTTGATCCACATAGAGTTAATTTTCATATCTGGTATGATGTAGAAGTCTAGCCCCATTACTTTGCATGTAGATGGCCAGTGGGTCCAGCACTGTTTGTTGAGGAGATTTTCTTTCTCTGTCAAATGGTCTCGGCACCCTTGTCAAAAATCAGTTGACCAAAGATGTTTGGATTTATTTCTGGACTTCCAGTTCTATTCTGTTGGCCTTGATGTGTTTCCTTGTGCCAGTGTCTTGATGTCTGTTGCTTCACAGTAAGTTTTAAATTGGGGACTGTGAATCCTCCTACTTGATTCTTTTTTGCAAGATTATTTTGGCTATTCTAGGTCCCTGGTAATTCCACATGAATTTTTTTTTATTAAATTCAGTTTTATTGAAATACATTCACACACCATACAATCATCCATGATATACAATCCACTGTCCACAGTATGATAACATAGTTATGCGTTCATCACCACAATCTATCTCTGAACATTTTCCTTACATCAGAAAGAACCAGAACAAGAGTAAAAAATAAAAGTGAAAAAAGAACACCCAAATCATCCCCCCATCCCACCCCATTTGTCCTTTAGTTTTTATCCCCATTCCTCCACTCATCCATACACTAGACAAAGGTCTTCACAATCACACTGTCACCCCTTGTAATCTACATTATTATATAATTGTCTTCAGGAGTCCAGACTACTGGGTTGGAGTTTGGTAGTTTCAGGTATTTACTTCTAGCTATTCCAATACATTAAAGCCTAAGAGGTGTTATCTATATAGTGCATAAGAATGCCCACCAGAGTGACCTCTCGACTCCATTTGGAATCTCTCAGCCACTGAAACTATTTAGTCTCATTTTGCATCCCCCTTTTGGTCAAGCAGATACTCTCAGTCCCACGATGCCAGGTCCACATTCATCCCCGGGAGTCATACTCTGCGCTGCCAGGGAGATTTACACCCCTGGGAGTTGGGTCCCACGTAGGGGGGAGGGCAGCGAGTTCACCTGTCGAGATGGCTCAGTTAGAGAGAGAGAGGGCCACATCTGAGCAACAAAGAGGTACTCAGGGGGAGACTCTTAGGCACTTTTACATACAAGTTTAGACTCTCCTTTGTGGTAATGAGCTTCATAAGGGCAAGTCCCATGCTCGAGGGCTCAGCACATCAAACTGCCAGTCCCAATGTTTTTCCACATGAATTTTTGTAAGCAACTTGTCAATTACTACAAAGAATCCAGCAGGGATTTTGTTAGGGATTGCATTGAACCTGTGGATCAATTTGGGAAGTAATGCCTCTTAATAAAACTAAGTCTTCCAGTTCATGGACATGGGGTGTTTTATCCTTTACTTAACCTTCTTTAATTTCTTTCAACAATATTTTGTAGTTTTGTGAAGTTTTGTACTTCTTTTATTAAATTTACTCCTAAGTATTTGTTTATTTTTTATGCTATTAGGTGAATGTAATTGTTTTAATTTCATTTTTAGATTATTCACTGTGAGTGTATAGAAGTAGCATTAACTTTATTGATTTGTATCCTGTAACCTCGCTGAACTTGTTCAGTAGTTCTAATAGATTTTTAGTGGATTTCTTAGGATTTTCTACATTCAAGATCATGTCATTTGCAAGTACACATAGTTTTACTTATTCCTGTCCCATCTGGATGCTTTTTATTTCCTTTTCTTGCCTGACTGCTGTGACTAGAGCATCTACTACAGTGTTGAATAGAAGTGATGAGAGTGGACACCCTTCCTTGTCTGCTGACTTTTACCATTAAGTATGATGTTTCCTGTAGGTTTTTTGTAAATGTCATTTATCAGGTTGAAGAAGTTCCCTTCTATTACTAGTTTGTTGAGTGTTTTTATTTATTATGGAAGGGTTTTAGATTTTAGATTTTATAAAATGCTTTTTCTGCACCTTTTGAAATGCTCATGTAGTTTTTTATTTTATTAATATAAATATTATTTCATTAATCAATAATTAAATATATTGATTAATTTTCATATGTTGGACCATCCTTGCATTCCTGGGATGAATCTCACTTGGTTATTGTTTAATCCTTTTTATAAGTTGCTGGATTTGGTTTGTTAGTATTTTGTTGAGGATTTTTGTATCAATCGTCATAAAGGATATTGGTCTATAGTTTTCTTTTCCTATGATGTCTTTGTCTGGTTTTGATTAGGGTAATACTGGCTCCATAGGATGAATTAGGAAGTATGTCCTGCTCTGTCTTTTGGAAGAACTTGTGAAGGATTGATGTTAATTCTTCCTTAAACATTTGGCAGAATTCACCAGGGAAACTGTGTGGGCCTGGGCTTTTCTTTGTGTGAAGTTTTAAAATGACTTATTCAATCTTGTTATCTGTTATAGGTATATTCAGATTTTCTCTTTCTTCCTGACACAGTTTTGGTGGTTTGTGGCTTTCTAGGAATTTGTCAATTTCATCTAAGTTATCTAATTTGCTGGCCTGCAGTCGTTTGTATTATTTTCTTAAAATTCTTTTTATTTCTGTAAGGTTAGTAGTATAATGTCCTCTCTTTCATTTCCGTTTAGTAATCTGAGTCTTCTCTCTCTTTTTCTTGGTTAATCTAACCCATGGATTGATCTTTTCAAAGAGTCTAATTTTGTTTTGTTAATTTTCTGTATTGTTTTTCTAGTCTTCTATTTCATCTATCTTCACTTTAATCTTAATTACTTCCTTCCTTTTGCTTGCTTTGGGTTTAGTTTGCTCTTCTTTTTCTAGTTTCCTAAGGTGGGAGGTTAGACTATTGATTTAAGATCTTTTTTTTAACATAGGCATTTGTTGCTATTTTAGTGAGTTTTGTCTTAGAAAATTAGTAATACTTTAAAAAGCATATTTGCTTACACAATAGTGTTCATGGATGAAAACATTTTAAATTTGAGTCAGTACAAAGAAAAATGTTATCCGTTCTCCCACCTTCCAGAGTCAACCACTCAGTGTGTTTCCTTAGGGATTTTTTAGTGCACAAATGAGTCATGTTACATTCTGTTATATAAACTTTGCTTTTCTACAAATGTGGGACTTTATTTTATTTTGTCATCACCTGTCCACTTGTCAATATGTGGCCCCAGGAGCACGTTTCCTGTTTCTTGTGTCAGTTCTCTTTGCATAGTTGTTAACGTGTTTGGTTTTTGTCAGCTCTTTTCCCCGGTGGAGCCCGGGTTGGGGCCTGTGTCTCTGAGGCCCGTCGTGGGGCCTCACCTGGTGCTGGCCCCTGGCTGGGGTCCTGGGGGTCCTGGTTGGAGGGATGGCGAGCGGCATCCTGGTTCCCCGGGTTCCCGGGCAGCCACGCGCCTACCTGCAGGGGATATTCCGGCACAGACAGGTGCCCCGATGGGACGCCCTCGGGCTGAGGTCACCTGATGGGCAGGCGTCCAGGCCCGTGGGGGGACCAGTGACCTTACGGCTGGTCACTCGGAGCGTCCGGAGACACTGCCCAGGTGTGGCCTGCAGTGTCTCTCTTCACCCGCCCCCTCTCCTCGCCAGGAGTGAACTTCAGCCCCGACCAGTGCAGCCCCAACGGCACCGACCCCTACAAGCCCAAGTGCCCCGAGACTGATGCGACGCGGCTCACGCCCGCCTTCCCCGACTGGCTGACGGTCCTCCTGCTCTGCCTCTACCTGCTCTTCACCAACATCCTGCTGCTCAACCTGCTCATCGCCATGTTCAAGTGGGTCCTCGTGGGCGGGGGCGGGGCTGGGACCAAAGGGGGTGGAGTCAGAGGCGGAGAGTGGGCGGGGGCTAGTCTGGGGTGGGGCTAGTGCAGGGGCGGGGCTGGAGGGGGCACGGCTGAGTTGGGCAGAGAGCACTATGGGCGGGGCTGGAGGCAGGGGTAGGCGGGGCTAGTGCACGGGCGTGGCTGAGTGATGGGCAGAGCTATGGGCGGGGCTGGAGGAAGGGGTAGGCGGGGCTTGTGCTGGGCGTAGCTGGGGGCGTGGCCGAGTGAGGACAGAGCTATGGGCGGGGCTGAGGCAGGATGGGCGGGGCTCGTGCAGGGGCGGGGCTGGAGGGGCGCCGTGCCTGAGGACCTGGCCTTCCCAGGGCTGGTGGAGCCTGGGTCCTGGGCTTTTCCATCATGAGGCAAAACACATGGCAGTGTCTTCTCCTTTCTCTTCCTGGTTCTGTGATTTCCTGCTTCTGGTTCTTTCCGTGGCTTTCTCTTTGTACGTCTGAATTTCATTCTGCTTGTAATCCAGCTCAAAGCCCAAGGGGATTCAGTCGGCCACACCTCAATTAAATATCTTCAAAAGGTCCTATTTTCAGTGGGTTTACACCACAGCAGTGGATTCAGATTAAGGACATGTTTTTCTGGGGTCCATAAATTGTCTCACTGCACAGGTATCTGTCGTTACATACATAGTTACCTGGCTATTGCTGCGTGACATACCATCCCGAAACGTGGTGACCGCAAACAGCGATCGTGCCTCATTCCTCATAAGTCTACAGCTGGGTGGATGGTTCTGCTGACCTGCTGGGGCTTGGCCGATTCGGGCTGGGTGCTGCTTGCACCTGACATCAGCTGGCAGGTGGGCCAGGGCTGGGATGGTCGCAGCTGGACAGTCCCTTATCTTCCGGGTGGTGGCAGGGACCCAGGAGAGCCTGGAAGTGGGGTGCGCAGCTGCTGTCCCTGCATCAAGCCTGCCAACTTCCTATTCACCGAAGCCCGTCCCCCAGCCTCAGCGAATGAGGCGGGGGCCACTACCGAGGGGGTGTGAGCCACAGGGCCAGTGGGCAGTTGGCCTGCCCAGCGGGGGGGACAAGACATGCTCAAGGCCTGACCCCTGGGCCTGTGAGTGTGGACCTGTTTGTAAAAAGGACCTTCGAAGATGTCAAGGCCACACTGATTTAGGGGCCTCAATCCGTATGACTGATGTCCCTATCAGCGGAGGAGATTCAGACACAGTGAGTCAGTTGAAGCCAGAGGAGGAGACGGAGAGAGGACACTGTGTGACAAGGCAGGGATGCATCGACAAGCCAGGAACCCCAAGGAGTGCCAGGGAGCGCTGGCCACCCCCAGAAGCTACAGACTGCGGAGAAAGCACGGCCTGCCGACAACTTGATTTTGGATTTCTAGCCTCCAAAATGTGAGCTGATAAATTCGTGTTGTGTAAGTTGACTAATGTGTGGTGTTTTGTGTAGCAGCCCCAGCAAACTGTTCCGGTTTGCTGATGCTGCCATTTTGCAAAATACCAGAAATGGATTAGCTTTTATAGAAGGGGGTTTATTTGGTTACAAAGTTACAGTCTTAAGGCCATAAAGTGTCCAAGGTAACACATCAACAATCGGGTACCTTCACTGGAGGATGGCCAATGGTGTCCGGAAAACCTCTGTTAGATGGGAAGGCACATGGCTGGCGTCTGCTCCAAAGTTCTGGTTTCAAAATGGCTTTCTCCCAGGACATTCCTCTCTAGGCTTCAGCTTCTCTCCAAAATGTCACTCTCAATTGCTCTTGGGGCATTTGTCCTCTCTTAGCTTCTCCGGAGCAAAAGTCTGCTTTCAAAGGCCGTCTCCAAAATGTCTCTGTAAGCTGCAGCTCCTCTCTCAGCTCCTGCGCGTTCTTCAAAGTGTCCCTCTTGGCTGTAGCAAGCTCGCTCCTTCTGTCTGAGCTTATATAGTGCTCCAGTAAACCAATCAAGGCCCACGCTGAATGGGCGGGGCCACACCTCCATGGAAATTATCCAATCAGAGTTATCACCTACAGTTGGGTGGGGCGCATCTCCATGGAAACACTCCATCAAAGAATCATAATCTAATCAACAGTAATGCGTCTGCCCACACAAGATTGCATCAAAGATAATGGTTCTTTGGGGGACATAATACATTCAAACTGGCACACTGGGTGTCCTCTGTCACTTGCTCTTTTTACTCAACAATTTCTCTCAGAGTCCGTTCCGGTTTGCTAAAGCTGCTGGAATGCAGAAGAACAGAAATGGGTTGGCTTTTACAAGGGGGGTTTATTAGTTCACAAATTTATAGTTTTAAGGCCATGAAAATGTCCCAATTAAGGCATGCACAGGACAATACCTTCCCTGAAGAAAGGCCGATGGCATCTGGGGTTCGTCTGTCACATGGGAAGGCACATGGCTGGAGTCTGCTGGGCCTGTCCTAGGTTTAGCTTCCAGTTTCTGTTGCTTTCTCCAGAATGCCTGTGGGCTGCTGTCTTAGCTCCTCTCTGTCAGCTCCTGTGCATCCTTGCTTGATTCTCCCAGGGAGTTTTTCTCTAAGCATCTGGGGGTCCTCTCTCAGCTACTTTGGGGCAACTCTGGGCTTCATCTCTTAGCTTCTTTCCTGGTTCTGATTTCAACAGCTGCCTTCAAAATGTTTCTGGGCATTTTCTCTCTAAGCGTCTCTGAGCTCTCTCCAAAATGTCTCTGCCTTTTATCCCCTCATAGAGGACACCAGTAAACTAATGAAGACCCACCCTGAAGGGCAGAGTCACATCTCCATGGAAACAACCTAATCAAAAGGTCCCACCCACAACAGGTCTGCCCCCATGAGAGAGGATCAAAAGGACATGGCTTTTGAGGGGGACATAACAGATTCAAACCAGCCGGAGTCCTTGCAGTGGAGTGTTGGAAAGGCCGTGCAGTGCTGCCAGGGTTTGCCTCTGCTCTACTGCTCACTAGCTGTGCGTCCTTGGGCACCTCACTGAAGCACTCTGGGCCTCAGTTTCCTCATTTTAAAAACAGAGCTAACAACAGTCCTTTCCCCAGGGATGTTGTGGTGATTAAGCAACACTGGCACACGGGAGGGTCGTTGGTACCCACTGCCTTCTTTCGTTAGCGGCTGCGTGGATCCCATGGCAAGGATGTAATGTCATTTGTTCGTGTGCCAACTGCTCGCCCTGGGGAACGTGCTGTGGCTGCTGGCTGCTCAGGGCTGGCCTCTGCAGCTCCAGATGACCCCCCATCACCCGGAGGCTGGCCCCTGTCCCCACGCCCCTTGGCCTTGCAATCCCTGGGGCCTGTCCCTGCTGCCCCCTCCGTCTACGTCTGAGCCTGTTCTGAGCTGTGGCTTCCTCTGGGCTCATTTCCCTGGACCCCAGCCCAAGTGTGGCCGCTCCTATCTGGTTTCCCACTGGTTCGGGGTTATTTGTCTACACGTCTGTGGGCTGCCGTGGCTCACGGGGTCTCTCCATGTGCGCCGTCCACCTCCTGATCCCTTTGCTCAGCTGTTCGGAAGCAGTGTCCCGCGGGCTTAGAAGAGTCGCTGCGCCTTGCTCCTCACGGACGTCTGTGCTCAGTGGCATCCTGACCCTCTGGAGCCACCGCGTCCGGATCCCTGCGCCCTGCGGACACGTGACCTGATGCGGCAGAAGGGACTTCGCAGATGTGACGCGAGGGACCTCGAGATGGGGGTTATCCTGGATTGTCTGGGTGGGCCTGATGTCAGCACAGGGTCTTAGGAGAGGGGCAGGAGGATGACATGGCACCGACACGGGGCTCACGGTGACACAGTGAGGAGCTGAGAACGCCGGCGGCTCCCGGAGCCGGAAGAGGCCAGAGCCTGGGTTTTTCCTGGGATCTCCAGAAGGAGCCAGCCCTGGCCACACCTGGGCTTTAGCCCAGAGAGACCCAGTTTTCAGACCCAGAACTGTGAGATACTAAATGTGTCTTGTCTTAAGCCGCTGAGTTGGTGGGGAACGCACCCCTGTCTACTTCTTCTCTGGAAATCTCCAGGATGTTCTTAGAATCCTGGGTGTTTGGAAGCATTCAGCCTTATCACAGGGCTTTTAGAATATTGCCTATTTCATTTGTGGAACAAGAAATCCAGAGTTTAGGGTCCGCCCTGGCAGCCCCAGGAGGCAGGTCGTCGTCCTGGCTGCAGGCCCCTGCTCCCGTCACGTCTCCCGGCGGCTGTGGAAACCAGCAGCCCCACTTTGGGGGTGCCAGGATGCTCCCAGAGGCTTAAATTAGATGCCTGGGAAGGAGGGGAAAGGGCCTCACCCAGGAACCAGCGTAAGAAAGGTCCAGGGAGGCAGGAGAAGCCGAGAAACTAAACCCCAGGCATTTGGGACCCGCGTTCCGGCGCTCAAGGAGCCGAGACAGACACCAGGAGCGAGCCCTGGCCGGGGCCGGTGGGAGCGAGGGGGGCTTCCGGTGCTCTGCCCGGCTCACTGCCCCTTCCCCCGTCTCGGTCTGGCTCTGCTGAGCTCCTCTGCAAGGTGACACTTCGGGTGACAGTGCCTTGTCCCTAAGCTTGTGGAAGGCCCCTCTCTTCTGTTTGTCTTCGGCTCAGCTCCAATGGATACCTCCCTTCTAGCAGGAAAGGCCGGGGAGTGTCTCTCTCCTGACCAGTGTCCATTTCTTCTTCCTTAATGAGGTTTATAAAGTCTGAAAGTGTTTGCACCTTCTCTTTTCTCCCCTTGGCTTCCAGGAAGCTCACAATTTTTACACTTCCTGGCCTCATGCTCTTTTCCTGCGTTTATGACTGCCTCTGCATGTAGCATTTTTTGTTTTCAATTGCACAGCATCACAGATTCTTGGGGCGGTGAAATGGGTTATCTGTTGCCAGTAAAAGGACCTACAGCATCTGCTCTTCCCACGTAACTCGTGTTTTCCCCGCTGCCCGCAGCTACACCTTCCAGCAGGTGCAGGAGCACACGGACCAGATCTGGAAGTTCCAGCGCCACGACCTGATCGAGGAGTACCACGGGCGCCCGCCAGCCCCACCACCCCTCATCCTGCTCAGCCACCTGCAGCTCCTGGTCAAGAGGCTCGTCCTGAAAATCCCGGCCAAGAGGCACAAGCAGCTCAGTAAGCGCCTCTCTCCGGGGCCCCCACGCGCCTCCCCCACCGGCTGGGGTGCCGGCAGCGTTTGGGGGGACAGGGCAGCTCGTTGCAGACTCACAGAAGCTTGGAACTCGGACAGGTGGTTCTTATTCAGGAAGCAGGACCACCAGCTCCCCCAGCCCTCGCAGCCCACTCCGGGGGAGGCGGGGGGCTGGATTCCTGCTGCCGCTCGGGAGCCAGACCCTCGGTGGTGGGCCCCGCTGCCCCTTGGCTCAGGGCCTGCGGGCCGGTGCCTCCACCACCTCCCGCTGGAGCTCAGGCCCCTCCGTCTCTCCTCCTTCGGACAGGAAACAAGCTGGAGAAGAACGAGGAGGCCGCCCTTCTCTCCTGGGAGATGTACCTGAAGGAGAATTACCTGCAGAATCTGCAGTTCCAGCTAAAGCAGAGGCCCGAGCAGAAGACCCAAGAGATCAGCGATAGGTGCGTGTCCTGCCGGGGGGGGCCGGGGTGGGGTCCCCTGGGGTGGGAAAGCTCTGCACCTGGGCCTGGGCCCAGCAGTCGTCCTAGGGAGTGCACCATAGGGCCAACAGGAGTGTGAGGGTCCCCCAGGGTCCAGGGAGCTCCCACCTGGGTGACAGGCAGAACCTGCAGGCTGCCTGTGAGAGGTTAGAGGCCCGGAGGCCAGGAGGCTGCCAGGGCAGCCTCGGGTGGGCAGGGGCCAGGCGGAGGCCTGTGGGGGAGTGGGGTCTGGGCAGCTGCGTTTAGGGCTGTTCTGAGGATGGCCCCCTGCCTGGGGAGCCTGGCGGCCTCGGTGTGCTGCAGCCCTTGTTGGGCCGGAGAGCCCAGTCCCGGGGCACTGGCCCGTCTGACATCATCTTCCCCACTCTTGGGCCTCCCTGCCTTGCTTCCTTCCAGAGTGTGAGGTCAGTGTTGGGGAGAAAGATCTTTCTGCTTCTTTCCCTCCACCTGCGGCCCCTCCCCGGCTGGGCACCGGCAGGGTGCAGTGAACCACCTGGTCTCGGCCCGGCCGTCAGCCGGGGTCCCAGCGGGGATTGAGGGCAGGGGCTGCAGGTGCTTCCTGGGGGTCCTGCTGGAGGAGTGCCTCCTGGAGCGGCCAAGCGGGTGGGCTCTGGGTGTCTGCGTGATGTGTGCATCCCTCACCTCGCAGTGCGATGGAGACGGAGGGTCCCCACTGCTCAGAGTGGTCGTGAGGTGCAGGGGGACTGTGCCTGGGAAGCGCTGGGCACAGTGCTGAAACGCGGTCTGCACTCCGTGAGCATCGTTGCTTGGGCGTTGTTTCATTATTGCTGTTGCATGTTAATGAAGCTGCTGCTGATGGAGGTGACGGTGAGTGTTTCGGTCTGCTGAAGCTGCCAGAATGCAGTACACCAGAAGTGGGTAGGTTTTTACAATGGGGGTTTATTAGCTTTCAAATAGACAGTTCTAAGGCCAGGACAATGTCCAAATTAAGGCATCACCAGGAGGATACCTTCTCTGAAGAAAGGCCACCAGCGTCCGGCGTCCCGGACATCTCCGTCACACGGGGAGCACGTGGCCAGCGTCTGCTGTCCCTCCTCTCCCGGGTTTTGTTGCTTTCAGCTTCCAGCTGCTCCGTCTCTCACCTTCTCTGGGTGCTTCTCTGAATTTCACGTCTCTGCTTCTCTGAGCTCTCTGGGCTGTTTCTGTGTGTCCTTTATCCTTTTACAAAGGACTCCAGTAAAAGGATTAAGACCCACTGTGGGGCACGCCTTGATTGAAATAACCTAATGAAGAGGTTCTACACCCTCAGGAATGGATTAAAAGAACATAGCGTTTTTGGGGGTACTTACAGCTTCAAACTCACATGGTGGTGGTGGTGGGCTAGCTGAGGGTCCGAGCCCGATCTAACACTCATGCCAGGTGAGCCAGAGTTTGCTTGAGTCTGCATGGGGACATCCAGCTGAGCCCTGGGTGCTCTCTTTGTTGGAGACAGTCGTGTCTCAGGCAGATGCAGGCCCTGACCTCCCACTTTGGCCAGGGGTCACCTCATCAGAAAACCCTTTCTGCTCTCCAGCTGCTCTGTTCCCATACCCTGCCTTTTCAAACTTCTTTATGCTTGCATGACCTAATGTTGGTTATTCAGTTGTTGGCTGGTTGGTTGGTTGGTTTGTTGTTTGGCCATTTAGTTGGTTGTTTGGCTGATTGGTTGGACAGTCAGTTGGTTTGTTGGATGGTCAGTTGATTGGTTGGTTGGTTGGTTGTTCATTTAGTTGGTTGATTGGTTGGTCAGTTAGTTGGAAGGTCAGCAGGTTGGTTGGTCGTTGGTTGGCTGATTGGTTGGATAGTCAGTCTGTTATTTGG
Organism: Choloepus didactylus; assembly: GCF_015220235.1. NCBI lineage: Eukaryota > Metazoa > Chordata > Mammalia > Pilosa > Megalonychidae > Choloepus > Choloepus didactylus. Next base: position 465,041 of record NW_023637591.1, read on the forward strand.
TTGATTGGTTACACAGTCAGCCAGTTGGTTGGTGGTTGGTTGGTTGATTGGTTGGACAGTCAATCAGTTGGTTGGATGGTCAGTTGGTTAGTTGGTTGGTTGGTTGGCTGGCTGGTTGGTCATTCAGTTGGTTGGTTGGTTGATTGTTGGACAGTCGGTTGGTGGTTGGCTGATTGATTGATTGGACAGTCAGTCAGTTGGTTGGATGGTCAGTTGGTTAGTTGGTTATTTGGTTGGTTGGCTGGTCGGTCATTCAGTTGGTTGGTTGGTTGATTGGTTGCTCAGTCACTCGATTGGTTGGTGGTTGGTTGATTGGTTGGACAGTTACTCGGTTGTTTGGTGGTTGGTTGATTGGTTGGATGGTCGCTTGGTTGGTTGGTGGTTTGTTGGTTGAAAGGTCAGCCTGTTGGTTGGTTGGTTGGTTTAATGCCCATCTGCTCTTCTAAGCATGAGTTCCATAAGTGCAGGGACAGAGTCCAATGTTTTCCCCATGGCATCCTCAGACCTAGAAAAGGGTCTAGGAGGCTCTGACTAAAGACCAGGCAATTCTGGAGGGCTGTAGGCCTTGGCCTGACAGAAATGCAGGAGGCTGGGGTCTGTGGTCTCTAAGGCTTGCCTAGCCCTGGCAACTTGTGTTTATCAAGTTGAAGAAGTGCCTGGAGTCTGAGCACCTTCTCTTATCTGCTCTGGCTAAAGAACAGCTTTGATTAATGGCTTTGTTCACTGTCATTTGACCCTGAACATTGAGCATGCTCAGGGCCTGGATGCTGGGGAGGGGTGCTCTGCACGGTCACAGAGAGGTGGCCTCAGCCTGTCAGGGCCCTCGTCAGCAGAGCCCCAGGCCTGGAAGGCTGCAGCAAAACTGCTGAGCGATGCGGCAAGAGCGAGGGTCCTGGTCACTGCAGGGTCTGGAGGCTTTTCTGACCAGGCTTTTTACCTGCATCACCTCATTAACCCTTCAATGCCCTTAAAAGGCAGGTATGGTTTGTTCCTTTAGGAAGGAGGAAACTGAGTCCCAGCACGGGGTAGAAAGTGAGGTAGCTCCGCGGCCAGGCGGGCGAGCAGTGCGGTCTGGATTTGAATGCAGGCCCCAGAGATTTGTCGTGTCCTGCCTGAGGGAAACTAAGTGGGGCCCAAGAAAATCGCTATGGAGGCAAACAGCCCTCCAGGGCTGCTCCAGGCTGGTGGGAGCCTCAGGCTTGCGCTGAACCCCAGTTCCCTGAGGTGGCAAAGCTTAATGAAAACACAAGTGGTCTAAGATGAGCCCAGAGAGTGTGTTTCAGCTGGAATGGCAGCTGGTATACTAACATATCCTCTTGCTGGTTTAGAAGCTCTGATTTATGCGTATTGGTCTTTACCAAATTTATGTGTTTTGATAGAGAAACACTTTCAAAACTTAGGGTGACGGGGAAATGGTAGAACTCCTCGGCCATTACAGAGGCCGTGGCCTGGTCGCCTGCCCTCTGTGGGCCTGCTGAAGAGTCCAAGCCCAGGGGGTGGCGTGGTGATCCCCCTGCTCCCCGCCTCACAGCACGGGGGCTCAGCCGAGTGCCCCCAGCTCCTTGCTTGAGGGAAGGCTTTGCCTTGCTCAGTGATCCCAGTGGACACACAGAGCAGGCCTGGGGAGTTGTCAGCAAATGCGGTTGGGGTCTCAGACAAGCTGTACCTGCCAGGCTAGAGACCTCCTACCCTTTCTGCTGACCCATCTCATGGGGTCCCCATGCCCTCCGCCCTCTCCATGACCTCCACAGCCTACCTGCCCTGCTGGTGGGGAAAACAGCGCAGCGAGCAGCCAAGAAGCTTTTGTGACTTTTAAGCAATATGCAGCACGGGCAAAGGTGGGCTTCCAGGCCTCCATCAGACGCTTCCTTCCCTCCCCCCAGATGACCGTTTTGAGTGGGTCCTTCGCTGTCCTCTCCCGGGTACTAAAATAGTTGCTCACTTTGTTACAAAGGATATTCTTGCAAATGCATCTCGGGCAGAAGCATTTTGGAAAGATGTTTGCCTGCGTGATTTTAGCCACGAACAAGCCGGCCCCAGATGGTGAGGGTCCTATGTGGTACCAAAATAAGGCAAAAAGTGAGCTAATGCCCCCGAAGCAACGGTGCCCCCACCTCCCAGCAGCAGGCCCAGCTGTGCCCAGAAGGCGCTTTACTGCTTGTAGCTTCAGATTCAAAGCTCCTGGTTTAACTCCACGCACTGCATCTCCTGCTCGGGGGTCCCGCAGAGCTGGCCTGGGCAGACAGCCCTAGCCAGTTGTGCTGGAAAGTTCCCGCCAGGGCAGGGGCTGCTTGTTTGCTTGGAGGTTGTTCTAGTTTCCGAATGCTGCCAGAATGCAAAACACCAGAAATGGATTGGCTTTTATAAAAGGGGGGTTATTTGGTTACACAGTTACACAGGGAAGCTGGGAAGACACGTAGCTGGCGTCTGCTCCAAAGTTCTGGTTTCAAAATGGCTTTCTCCCAGGATGTTCCTCTCTAGGCTGCAGTTCCTCAAAAATGTCACTCTTAGTTGCACTTGGGATATTTGTCCTCTCTCAGCTTCTCTGGAGCAAGAGTCTGCTTTCAATGGCTGTCTTCAGACTGTCTCTCATCTGCAGCTCCTGTGCTTTCTTCAAGTGTCTCTCTTGGCTGTAGCTCCTCTTCAAAACGTCACTCACACCTGCACTGAGTTCCTTCTGTTTGTCAGCCCATTTATCTGGCTCCACTGATCAAGGCTCACCCTGAATGGGCGGGGCCACGCCTCCATGGAAATATCTCATCAGAGTTACCACCTACAGTTGGGTGGGGGGCATTTCCATGCAAATCTAATCAACACTGATAGTCTGCCCACACAAGATTACATCAAAGATAATGGCATTTGAGGGGACATAATACAGTCAAACTGGCACAGAGCTCTTCCCCCGGGGGCGTTCTATAGCTGTGTCGTGCTTTAAGCATTAACACGACTGCTGACATGCAAGGCCACGTGGAGACGAGGCAGCTGGGTCTGAGGGGCCGCCTGTGAGCTGGCCTGGGTCCCACGGTGCCCGGTAGCCTCAGCCGTGCCCTCCCGCAGGGTCAACGCCGTGCTGGACCTGCTGGACCCGGCCCAGGAGCAGAGGCTGGCCTCCCTGGAGGAGCAGGTGGGTTCGAGGGCAGGGCCTCCACGGGTGGGCACGGAGGGCGGTGGGGCCTCGAGAAGGAGCACTCAGAAAGTGCCAAGAGTAAGGCGTCGGGAATGTCCAGGCGGGAAAATGCCACCAAGCCGGGCTGTGCCGTGTTGGGTCTGGGGGACACGCTGCTCATCCCCCTCCTCCAGCCTCCCAGGGGGCTGCCGTCTGAGGCCCCTGGCCGGGTGCCCTGAGCCAGGACAGCAGGGGGTGGGGAGGGGGGCAGGCAGGGCTTCCAGATGGTTCCTTGGCTGCTTCCTCGGCTGCCACGGCCATGCCGGGGGTGGGGTGGGGGCTCGTGGACATGAGTAAAGGCTGCTCTCGCCCTCTGGGTGGTCGGCTCGGGCGAGCAGCAGGGTCAGTGCTGGAGCACGTGGGCTTATTGGACGAGGCCGGGGGATGGGAACACGGGGCCGTGGCTGGACACTTCTGCAGGAAGGCGGGTCATTATTTATGAGAGGAGGCACAGAGAGCCACTGAGTAGGCTCTAGAAGGCGCCGGTACAGATGGTGGGGGGAGTTCGGGTGGGCTTACGCCCTGGGTGCAGGCCCACCCTTCCCCTCCCCTCACTCCCTCCCCCAGCCCCCCACCCTTCAACCCACCCTTCCCCAACTCCTTTCCCCTCCCCTCCTCTCATCCTCTCCCCTCCCCCCTCCTATCCTCTCAGCCCCTCCCCTCCTTCCCCCTCCCCCCTCGCCTCCATTCCCACTCTCTCCCACGTCCCCTTCCCTATCCCCTCCCCTCACCCCCCATCCCCACACCCCCACTTCTCCGGCCCTGACCCTGGGCCCTGCTCTGGGGAGGACACAGCTGCCCACAGCCAGCCCCAGGCGCCCAGCTCCCCTGAGCTGCCGTCTCCATTCCCTGGGTGCCCCCCACTTGGGGCAGCGCTGCCGCCTCCCAGCCTTGGCTGTGCCCGAGGGGGCTGCCGGGCCCTGGGCTGGTGGGGTTTCCACCCCCAGGGCTGCTCCCCCAGGGTCCATCCGGCCTGCCTTCTCCCCACGGGCCCTTGCCAGTGCCCCCGAAATAGGCCACAGTAGCCCTGGGGCTTGTCTTCCTGGCCCCTAGGACCAGGTCAGAGACGTTCCCTGACACCCCCTTAGCTGAAGGGAGCGGCCCCCAGGGAAGGTCCTCCTTGGGGGGCACGTGCAGTGGGACACCCCCTCCGTTTACCCCACCGTTCAGGTTAGTCTGACGGGGGCCCCGAGTCGGCTCAAGGGCCTCCGGCGTTTCCACCAGTCACTCGCCTCTGTGGGCAGGTGGCCCCCTCCCACGCTGCTGGGGGTCAGCAGCCGCTCCCCCGGGACAGGACGCAGGGGGCTCTGGGTGCCCGGTGGGCCACCCTCCCCTCCTCCGAGCTGGCACCGAGCGGCCGTTCCCGCAGCTGTGCAGGCTGCAGAGCGGTGGTAGGGGGCTTCCAACTGGGGGGCTGGGGTCACGGGGTCTGGGGTCTCCTAAGCCAGGCCTCGATTCTCACTGTCAGGCAGGGCCAGTGGGCAGGGGCAGGTGTGTGGGCGGCTGTGGGGTCTGCTGGGGTGGGTGTGCTGGGGGGAGCCGGGGCGGGCGTTCCCCAGCTCTTACCCGGGTCGTGCCCCCCAGGTGGCAGAGACAGCCGAGGCCTTGCGCTGGGTCGTGCAGGCGCTGCGGGACGGCGGCTTCGGTGCAGAGAGGGCCCTCCCGGCTCTGGGTGAGTCGGGGCCCGGGGCAGCAGGTCCCCCCAGCCTGCGTCCTCTGGGGTCCGGGGTCTGCCCTGGCTGCTGCCCGTGGTGGGGCCGCTGGGAGGGAGGCGGCTCTGCTCCCTGATCCCTGCAGCACCTGCCCCGGGACCAGCACCGTCGGGGGCTTAGCCCGTCCCCCAGGCCACAGCAGGGCCAGGGCACCCCGCTCCCAAGGTGGGGGTGTCCGGCCGCTGCCTCCTGGCCCCCTCATGTGGCTGGGGATGGCCGGCTCCAGGGAACAGCTGCACCTCAGTTGCCTCGGAAGGCCGTTTTCCTAAATCTGCATCCGGCCTAGAAATGGACCCGGGTGGCCTCTCAGGGGTGCCGCCCCCCGAGGCACACACAGCCCCCCAGCGGGCTTCGTTAAGCCTCCTGTGAGCTCAGCTGCCCCTGAGGCCCACGTGGGGCTCCCACACAGGAGGCGGCTGTGAGCTGGGGGCCGAGCGGGGGGCCTCGGGTCCTGCTTGTCGCTGGGGTGCAGGGAGGTGGCAGCCGGACGTCAGGGCAGAGGCCCAGAGGGGACCCGGCCCTGTGGGACCCTCCGCAGCATCCAGAAGGGCCTCGGAAGAGCTGAGCCAGGAGGCGGGCCGCAGGCGGAAGGCAGGGGACCCCGAGGACGCCCACCACGTGAACGCCCGGCACCTGCTGTACCCCGACGCCCCCGTCACACGCTTCCCGGTGCCCGACGAGAAGGTGCCCTGGGAGGTGAGCACCCTTCCCACCGGCCCACCCTGTGGGGAGGGTGCATCTCCACGTGACGGCCGCTGTCCTCACACTGTCCACAGTGGACAGACAAGGAAACTGAGGCACGCAGGGGTCGGGTCCCACATGGCCGTGCAGCAGGGGTGACGGGCCCAGAGTGGCTCCCCAGCCGGCACACGCGGGGTGTTCCCGGGGGTGGGGTCCGACCCCTGCACCTGCCCTGTCACCTCTGCTGCCGGTCGTCTGCTTCCGCGTCCACAGCACGTGCTCATGGCCCCTTCCCCTGGGCTGGGGGGGGCACAGCAGAGGGGGGACAGGGGCCGGCCTAGTGAGGGGGCTGCGGGCTTCCTCTCCGGCCTCTCCAGAGCCCACGGGTGCTGTCTCCGGCCTCTGCATCCCCAGTTCTTTCTCCCCAAGCCCACCCCCCAAGGCCCGGCTGGGACCCCCAACCCTCCTGGAAACCACCCGCACCCCCCAGTCCTGCCCCCAGCTTCCTCCCCTGGGTGCCCCGAGGTGGGGGTGGCACCTGTTTCTGTGGAGGTTCTGGTTTGCTCCTGCCCTGGTTCCGAGCTCCCTGGGGGCCCTTTTGGGGTCTGCAGAGCCCAGGTGGGGCGCTAGAAGAAGGAGCCTGGGATCTGGGGTGAAGACGTGGGAAAACACCACCCTGTTTTGCCACAGACGGAGTTTCAGATCTACGCGCCGCCCTTCTACTCGGCCGAGCGGAAAGACAAGGCCGTCACGGACCCCGTGGGGAAGTGAGTGACCAGCCGTCTCCGTGGTCACTCGGAGGAGGAGGGCAGGCCCAGGATCCGCACGGACCAATCACCCTGGGGTCCCCTCAGGGCCAGCGTGGCGGCTCCTCCCTGCTGCAGGGGTCTGTGTCCCTCCTGGGCTGTGGGGTCCCATTCTGCCCGAGGGGTCCTGGGACCCGGGAGCTGGGGGTCACAGCCTCCATGGCCCAGAGACCTCCTCTCCAGGGCAGGCCCGGGGTGGCCACATGTGTTGGGGACCCTGCACAGAGGCTGGCGGTCACTCCCTCCGGCCACCATGAGTGGGGCGGGGACGGCCAGTGCTGGCTGACCTGCCTCCTCAGGTCCCTGTGCCGCCTGCCCTGCTGCGTCTCAGGGAACGTGTCTCCTCTCTTGCTCCCCAGCAACCTGGAGTCCCTGTCCGAGATCCACTTCAACGCCGTGGACGGGCTGGTGGACCGCCGCAGCTTCCACGGCCCCTATGTGGTGGAGGACGGGCTCCCCCGGTGAGTGCCGGGCCTCCCCGCGCGGCTCCGCTCTGTGCCCGCCATGGCCTCCACCCTCGGGGTCTGCTTCTGGGGTCAGGCTTCCTGCCTTGGCAAGCTACCCAGACTTCTGGGGAAAAAGAAAAGCAAAACACGGTTTTGTTGCTTCCTCAGCATCCCCACTTTGAGCCAACTGTACAGTCTCCCTGGGGGCAGCCTGGTGGAATGAGGGGCAGGGGCCGTGCCTGCTGGGCTGCAGCCGCTGTCCCTTGGTCTCGGCTTAAGCTTTGTGGACTTCGAGTCCATCGTCAATAAGGCGGGGGTGACTGCCCTCCGAAGCCCACCAGGTTTGAGA